>NC_056728.1:1393192895-1393272895 GCF_019279795.1 Protopterus annectens
TATCCAGTAAGACATTAACTTCGCTTTCACTTGTGCATCAGAAATCTGTTACACCTGTTTACTGCCCATTTCCTGCAGTTTTCTCCACTTGTTTTAGACAAATCCTAAAATTCTGGGGAGGGGGTGCAACGGCCAAAATCAAGGACATTTTTTTATATTACAATGATTCACTTAAAATTAATAGAGCAGTGGTTTTGTAGCAACGCGCATTTCATTAACAATAAGAAGTATAAAACTTTAATGTCTGACCTTGCTGACTGCATACCTCCCAACTGTACATATTTTCGCAGAATGTCCAGATTAGTGCGTCATATGTTGGTCTGTTTTTCATAAAACTGTGTTTTTCTCGCAAACTAGTGGAAAATCGTTAAAATTGAAGTTAGAAAATAATGGCAGACATTTGAGTTTCAGACTTCATACCATTCAGAAAATTCATGTTAATGCAAAACCCGTTTGTTACTCCGGTCGTTACTATAACTCCAGCTTTACTCCGTCGCATATCGCCTACTCAGAGGCGATCTCTGCCTAACATACAAAGCTATGTCAAACCCAGAGCTGTTGGACATGCTCCACTTAAAGGAATCCTAATCCCTCCCAGCTACATGCTCTAGGGACCTAAACCTTGTCACCACAATACACAGAACATGCTGGAGGGATAGATTCCTGTCCCAGAGACTTCCCATACTCTGGAACAGACTACCTATCTATGTCCTCATTAGCACTCTTCAAGAAAAATCTTGATGATTGGATGGGTAATAGGAAATTCACCCCGGGGATCACTTCTGTGGCTCTGCTCAACAGTGGCACAGGAAAATAATTTTCTTGGGTGGCAAAAGCCAGGGTACCTTTTTGGCTAGGCTTATATAGGTCCTATGGGTAATAGCCTAGTACCTACCTATGAACCTATCAACTTCCTAACTTTGTAAGAGTAATATTTAAAAATTGTCCCTATTTTTGGTCTTTATCCCCCCTTTTATTTATGGCTTTGTCCTTCTTTCTTGTTCCAAGAGGTTGAGAGGTATGCAGCCTGTGTCCCTCATTTTCAGCTCAACATTTTAGCTCTGCTCCTCCTAATCCCTCTTAAAACTGGCAATTTTAGGAGAAATACTGATGGATTACACTTAATAAATAATGACAGTAGGTTCATTTTAAGCCTAGCCAACTACCCCATGTGAAAATCAAACCCTGCATCTTGTGTTTTCAAGATAAACACTTTAACCATTATGCCAACTTTCCACCTAGCCTGATTTTACCACGTAAATACATGCTAATTCACATGTTCTTAATCTGTCAACATCTCAAGCTAGTAGTATTAATATTTTAACAAAGTGTCCCTTATTGTCGCTAATTATTTTTTGATTTGTCTCTAAATCTGGAGGAAGAGGTTAATAGCTATTAAGGGAATTATAACTTCGTTTTAAACCCAGGTTAATTGTTCATGTTATATTTTAATTTTAATAGGAATGAATAACATTTTTCTTAAACTGTAATAATTGTTTGTCGACATTAAAATACGGTTTCCCCAATTTTGCCTCATTGTTTTGCTCTGCTCATAATACCGTTTTTGAATTTCTAGTAAACCACTGTGGATTACAGTCAGTCAGCATAGCTCTCAACCTTACATCTGCAAAATGTGGAACATTGTCCCTCATAATGTGGAACAAACGGGCAAAAATGTAAAACACTAACAGCTTACTAACAACTTTCACTAGGAAGCTCACATGGTAATTAAAATGTGCTACTTTATACAAATGTTCTTTTGATGAACTAATGTGATTCGGTATTATTTCCCATTATATTCGTTAGAAAATTCATAACATTAATTGTGTGACAGACCCTTTCAATGTGGAGCATTGAGAAACATAGACTTTATAAGACTCAAAATGAGGAGCGTTCCTCATAATGAGGCACACTTGAGAAGGCTGATCTACCTGACATAATGTATTACTATTTATTTTTTACTTTTGCAGTTCTCGGCGCTATTCCAATGATTTAAGATACGGGTATTGCTGAGATCTGATGTTTTGCTATCAGGCTGTTATGTTTTTCAAATGTATGAGCTTTTTTTCTCAACATTACATAATTCTAGCCCTGTCTTTGAGGCCACCACCCTTCTGACGTCACCCTATCAAGATGAGTCCCAAGGATAAAACGGCAGCCTCAACACTAGAGTCTTTGCAGAGGGGGCAGCATTCCTTCCATCACCTTCTAGCCAAAGTCAAGCTATCCTATCAGGAAGGACCTTACACCACAAACATATTTTGCTGCTTACAAGTAAGTGATTGACTTCTGCTATTTACCTTGTACTGTTGATGTTTTAAATAGTTATGCGCCTTGCTACCGATTACTCATTAGCTCGAAAACGATATATAATATTACCCGTACAGATTAGATTCAACAAGCTCTTTACTTTCCAGAGGGATTGCAGATACACATGCATAGCTCTCAGTCAATCAGGGAAAAATTTCAATGGAATGAGGGACAAATCCAGAAAAATCAGGGACACTTTTAAAATATTAATACTATTAACTTGAATCATTGGCAGAATAAGAGAATACGAATATATATATATATGTGTGTGTGTGTGTGTGTGTGTGTGTATTGAAGCAAAAGAATTCTATAACTTTTAATTTTTGTCATTATTTATTAAGTACAATTCACCACCTTTCCTCCAAAAGTCACACGTTTTAGGAGTGATTAAGAGGGACAGAGCTGAAATGAGTCAACATCAGGGACAGACAGTTGAGAGGTATGCCACATGTATAGATAAATCTGTGTGTGCGTGGGTGCGTGTGTGCAGGCGTGCGCTTTACAGGTTTTTCTTAGGATAGTGTTTACCACTGATTCCCAAGATTTCAAAGAGATATGGAATTTTAGGTAGTTTTCCTAAACTGGAATGGAGTGTTTTCCCAGTAGCTCTGAACTCTTTGTCAATTGTCACTTTTAAACTTTTATATATAGGTAATGCTGTCACTTTAACTTTTTTTACGTTCTACAAACTTCACGTCAAGAGGCTGATTTGGGGAAACAGTGACTGTTGATTTTATGTATATAGAGCAATTTTTACATAGTAGTGACTGTGAAATGCAATTTATCATCCATTTTTAGAACATTTAGATTTAGGAAGATTTACTTCAAGTGAGCTAGGGTGCTTGTGGGATCTCTCTCTTTTCTCTCCGCAGTCTGCAAACTTTTTATAGAAGTAGCTCAGGACATCTATTAGCTTTGATGAGCTATTCGGTCTGCAGATAAATTGTTGATGATATTTTCAGCCTTTAAATATGTTAAATGTACACAGCGAACATGGTGTCTGCTTTATATCACATTCATAAGCACATATGTACACATATGTATACACATATTCACACTGATACACATATCGGAAAAGGTTTATTGAATGAAAAACACTTTTTTCAGTCACTTGATTAACACGTTGAGCTTCATGTTATTTCATAATGCAGCAACTGTATGACAGTGACTCAATGTACCAAAATAAGGCACAACATTTGGAATTATCTGAGATAAAAAAAAATGTGTAGTAGCCCCTGCATTTTCTTACATGTTCTTAATTTCTTTAGCACTTCAACTACAGCTGAACAATGGTTGGACTGAGACCCTCTGACATTCCCCCCACCCCAGCTGTGAAGTTCCTAAGTGCTGGAACTGCTGCTTGCATTGCAGACCTTATAACATTCCCATTGGACACAGCCAAAGTTCGATTACAGGTAAGTGAAAGTCTTGTAAACTGTACAGTCAGTCTCACATTTTAGTCAATATTTAACAACTAGGATATCGCTTAAATGTTTTAGCATCAAATGCAAATTATTGCTTACCAGTGTGATTGCAGAATTCCACTTTGTGGTTATTTCACTTACTAGTAGTCTGAGAGAGATGTATTATAGCTATAAAATAACACAGAGAGTGTAGCCAGGCATACTCTCTGTACTCTTCTGAGTACATTTTTTTTCTGAGCATCATTTCAACATGGCTTTTTTCAGGTCATGTTACGTCTACAGCTGTCAACAACAGATACAATATTGCTAACCTAAAAACAATATTTTAACAGTTTTAGGGGGAACAGCTGAAAATGTTGCTTACATTAATTAAGTGCTTGGGGGGGGGAGCATTTTTGAGAGATGTCTGTTTTTAAGTGATAGGTGTTGGTTGTGAGTACAAAATGGAATTTGTTTGCTACACCCCTGAAAAAAACAGATATGTTCAATGTTATTCTGGAGAGCTTGGAGTGCTGATGATATAAAACTACAAAACGTAACACATATGTATATGATAAAAGTATGTAATGTAGGAGGCAGACGTATAGTTAAGCTAAGCCCACCATCACATTTCCTTTTTATTCCTGAGTGTTTTTTCACTCCACCCATGAAATAACATTATTTTATTTATTATTTAATTTATACATTGGTATAAATGCACGCAACAATCAAAATGTAAATTTAGAGTGGCTCCAACAAAATCAGAAAAAAAGGGTTCTGTTTATGTATGTATGTAGTTTTGATATCCTATTATGCACACAAATTTCACAGTTGCTTGTTCAAAATTGTGTAGTCAGCAAGGGTTTTCTAATTCTCCAAGCCCATTTTCTCATAAAATACTGGTGCTAGTAGTCCAGGATCCCTCCCATTTAACAACTTTTATTAGTAACAAAATCACAGTAAGTGCTTTTGAGCTTTTGAAAAGATTTCTCCTGACAGTATAAGAACAAAAGCAGTTACTGTGATGGTCTTACTAATAAAAGTGACCGAGTAACAGAAAACTGTATTGTAGAAATAACTGCAAAATAATGGTGGCACATAAAACACAACAAGGTAGGCAGCTAAGTGCAAAAGCAGTACAGATTTTACCTGCTGAAACTCTTAACAGATATTTCCCATCCAAGCAACAAGGAATGATGCAGTACACATAAACATCCATCCAGTTCCTAGCAGTGACATCCCCTCTGCTTCCTTATGTATCTGTGACCACTAGCAGTGAGTGCAGATGCAGAAGGGAACTGTGCCCTTCTGTGTACTACTGTGTCCCATAATGCCATAACAGGTAGCCACACCCTCTCCTCCCCATACCTGTGAACTGTTAAAGATTAGGCATAGTGCTATGAGTTAAGCTCCCAGACTTAACCTTGCTCTTTCTTGACAAACTGGTTGTCAGCATAATCTTACAGTAGTGTAACAACAGGTACAGTTTAAAAGCGTTACATAAAGCTTGTGCTGATATTGGTTATTGTCATTAGTATGCAGTGTAAAATCAACATACTTTACAGTCTGAAATGTAAAAATAATTCCCCTTTTACAGTCCATCTGCACTGTTGATCAAAGGCCTGTGCTGTGACTTATGGTGCTCAGAGGTGGATCAGTATGAAGTAAAATCCTATCTGTGGATGGCAGTAGTAAGCAGGCAGAACACGGGGACATGTAGTGTGCCACATACCTACTCTGCAGGTCATTATGCAGGGCTGCCCCATCATGAAAAGTCTGTCAGTTAGTACAGAAGGTTTAGGCTCTGAACTGTAGCTCCTTTAGTGCAGGGATTGATTCTCTCAGCCTTTATTTGTCTTCTGTTTTATCTTGAGCAAGTCACTTAACCAGACATTGCGCCCAGGTCACCCCTGAAAAGGAACTCTTGTGTCTAGTGCACCTACCTACTTAACAAATGTATATATATATATATATATATTATTTTTTTCATGTTGCCTCCTACATTGACAGGCAGAAGAGAAAAATCAGAAATGAGGGTTCCCTCATCCTAGCTCACAGACAGTATATGACAGGTACAAATACACACAAGGGCCACCACAGTAGAGAGGTGCAAACGTTATCTCCATCTCCACATGCAATAACAGTATGGGTTCTGGAAGGTGCACTTGCAGGTGCCCAGCAGTAGGATACCACAGCTGAGAGGCTTTAGCAAGGGTACTAGCAATGGGGAAGGGGTGCTACCAACATAAAAGATAGGAAGGATGAGGGAATGTGCTTACATAGCACACACTGTGGGGCCACTATGGATGTAGTCACCCCTCACCATCATCATCATCATCACATCAGCCCCCTTTTTCCCATTTTTTTCTAAATGGGGTTAGGGTATCGTGTCAACTGTCACCAACTCTCTTGATTCAGTGCCACACTCCTGCCTTCTTCAGCACTCATGCCTGACTGTTGCAGGTCTTCTTTCACACAATCCATCCACCTCTTTGCTGGACATCCTCGCTTCCTCTTACCTTCTTCCTGTCTGTCCCGAATCTTCCTCACCAGATTGTCTTCTGCTTTTTTACACGTGCCCAAACCACCGTCATCTGTTCTCTTTGATCTTTTCTGCAATTGGAGCTACTTTGGCTTCTGCTCTTATGTCCTCATTTCTTCATCTGTCCCCTAGTGTGCATCCTACTACCTCTCTCAGGCACTTAATTTCCATCACTTCTAGCTTCTTCAACTGTTCTGTCTTTACTCCCCAAGTTTCAGTACCATACAGTAGAACTGATAGTTCTGGTCGCACCACTGTCTTGTACACCTTACTTTTCAGCTTCTTTGGCATTCTTCTGTCATAGACTATGCCTGATACTCTATGCCAGTTGGCTGCAGCCCCTCTGATTCTAGTTTGACCTCTTTCACCCAGAATAGTATGTAAGGTAGCTGTGGTGGAGGGGAATGCATTGCGCACTGTGCACTACATGTTACAATCATGTCTTACAAATCACAAAAAGCATCTGACCTGTTGCCCAACACTAAGGTGGAACTAGCTGAAGTGAAATAACTCACACTACCATCACCGTCCATTGTGACAGACTTTGAAGAGGTTACACTAGGTAGCATCATGAACATATTCAGAGACATTAGGCATTATTATTGCCTCTTCCATTTTTCACAGAGTCTACAGCAGCAGATTCAACATCATAGACTGATAAGGTTGTATGGTATGGGAAGTGGGGATACTGCCCCCTGAGGGCATGCCAGTGGCCTTCAAGGAATTGTCAGAGATACTGCCATGGGAAACAACACCCATAACTTCTTTTTTGGTGTTGTTCCTGACCTGTAACCAGGTAGTTGGATGAAAACTACATGCCAGGGTGGAAACAATGGGGGGTATCAGGGTGGCATGGAAATGTAGGCTCCATCTGTATGCCCCTCTGTGTACCCCTTGATCAAAGCTGAAATTCCTGAAACACAGAACACAGCTGAGTAATGGCACAGTCATTTCTGGGCACTCGTGGGATGAAGCTTTGAGTCAATTACTACCCTGTTAATTATGCTACAAGTGGAACAGGAGAGGCTGACTGAAGTTCAGAATAAACCTATTGTAAGGGATATGCAGATGCATAACACGGTGTGTAACCATGGCATATATCCAAGCACTGACTACCTAAAGGCCATTACCAGGCACCTAACATTTTAAAGGGTCAGTATTCATGTATGGAAGACTGTCAACTGTCAACTGCACAGTGAATTATGGACATCCCAGAAGTCATGTTTACCTCTGTGTGTGAGTGTGTGTGTGTGTGTGTGTGTGTGTGTGTGTGTGTGTGTGTGTGTGTGTGTGTGTGTGTGTGTGTGTGTGTGTGTGTGTGTTTCTGTGTGTGTGTGTGTGTGTGTGTGTGTGTGTGTGTGTGTGTGTGTGTGTGTGAGATGCACCACCTGCATCTATGTTGTCTTTGTGGCATCCTTGCAAGCCCATTATCTTCAGATTGTGCAATGTCCATTGTGGGGTGTAGCACACACCCTAGTCCGATATATCCATCCAAACAAATTGGAGGTGTAGGAGGCCCAATAACTGAGCTTCAGCCACCTGTATTGCTGTGAAGGACACAGTATGTGTCATTCCTTGAGTGGTTTTATAGGAAGTGGTGGCCAGAACTACAGGCCATCAATGGGAGTGAAACTGTTACATACACATTCTGACTTCCAGCTCTACACACATGTACATCCACATGCCACGTACTTCTCACACATGTGCACATACTAATCAAGCATATTTATAGCATACACTCATGCATGGCATCATATTTAGAGAAATGCTCCAATAATAACAACGTGGATACTCATTAGTTATCCACTTTTCTTCAGACTGAGCCCGTTTTTCTTTTCTGGACCTTCTGTGTCTTGTGTAGCAGTGTCAGAAGTTTAATTAAACTCTTGGAAGGCTGTAGTTATCAAGTAAAAAGTAAGTAAAATTAGATTTGCCTAACAGTCTTCCTACTGTTAAACCATGTTGTCTTTGCACTGAAATCTAATGACCTGCAGGTATTCAGTTCTTATTGATTTTTACAAATGATTCCATAGTCATCCCTACAGTTTGGGATGCAGTGTTATTTAATACTTAATTTCCCCCTTGAAAACTGATGTGTAAGCTGCACTTCCCCATTCTTTGGGCATTACATCTGTCATCACATTATTTGTTTAAAAAGGCAGTCAGTGACATTTCCTAGCCATTTTTAGTTCCTTTAAGCTTGTGGTGCAGATCTGAGCACTATCTACTTATCTGTCCACCTTAGCCTTTAAACTTTGTCTTAGTATTCTATCTCCTGAGAAAGGGTCACTTTGCACAAATGTGTTGGCACTTAACATATATATTTATAGTGCTGTAGCATGACTGCTATACCTGATTTTATTTACACAATAAATCTTGAATAGTATCATGGTGATTACTGCTACTGCGTTACGGTTCCATGGTCGTGGCAGGGCTAACCACCCTGCGATGTGAACCTTGGCTCTAGTTGATCGTCACTGTGACCCTATGTGTAAACATGGGAAAAGGGGTTGTAGATGGATGCATGAATGGATATCAACATCTGATCATAGCCTCTGCTATGTGGGCACCATTTTTGTGTCTCAAGGTGTTTGTATGGGGCTTTCTTCCAGATTTGATACTTAGATTTTTCGGCTACTGTAAACTGTTTGGGGATTTGCCTTGTAGATATTTTGTACTGCAGGTTACGCAGTAGAAGAGACTTTGATTTAACAGTGATCCAGCACAAATAAATCAACAGCAAACTGGTACACTCGTGTTTCAACTATTTTACTTTCTCGTTTGCTGTCCATCTTTTAAAGTCCCACCTAGAATGATCCCACCTAGAATGATGCCACAATACAGTGATAAGATGATCAGCTTTAATAATTGGCTTAAATTCTGGTGTCATTCAAAGGGGATCCAATGTCTGTCTGCCTGGGATGACATGCTGGACAAGCCACGCTGCTTCACAAGGGACGGCTTGCACCTGTCACCCCTAGGCTTCCGGATATTGGCAAAGGCTCTTGCCACCCCCATAGTGCCTTTTTTAGGCAAGGCTCAAATTCTAAACCTACCACCATAGAACACAAAAAAGGAAAAAAACTAAGGGTAATGCTGCTCAATGCCAGAAGTCTCAATCTCAAGATGCACGCACTCGAGGCCCTTCTCAGTATGGAGAACATCGATGTCTGTGCTGTGACAGAAACCTGGTTCAAGGCTCCTGAGAGCACCCCAGCACTATCAGGTTTCACCTCATATCATGCGTTCCGCCCCAAAATCCGGACAACACCAAGAAAGGAGGGGTGTCCATATTCATAAAGGACACCCACACCTCAAGGTTGGTGGCAACGCACGATGCATCGGAGACCATCCAGGTGCAATTAACCATAGGCAAGACTGCTCTGCAATTTGTAGCATGTTACAGGCCACCCTCTCAAACTCAGGAACCTCACATGGCCTTCCTGAAAACATTGGAGGCGATAAATGTATCTCCAAACACCATCATACTAGGTGACTTCAACTACCCTAATATAGACTGGGAACACTACTCAAGCCCAAACACTCTAGCCCAAAGGTTCCTGGAGTTCATAAACTCAAATGCCATGGAACAACTAGTCACCATCCCCACAAGAGGAGAAAACAAACTTGATCTCATCATCACGAACATGGGATCAAAATGTTCAACACCGGAAGTATACCCCTCACTGGTGAGATCAGATCATAAACTAATCTCGCTGGAGGTCCTCATCCCGCCCCCACCTGAAATAAAAAAAGACCACAGTAAAAACTTCTCAAAAGCCGACTTCACACTTCTAAAAACTAGTGTGGTCTCCTTTAAGGCCCCTGAGCCAGTGGTAAACATTACTCAAACCGCTGAATCACTTATAAATGCCTTCTACCAGCACCTACAGGACTGCATGGATCAGGCAATCCCAAACAAAACTAAGACTCTTTGTACCAAAGGCAAGCATCCAGTCTGGTGGACCCCAGCCATAAACAAGCTCTACAGCAAAAGGAGGAAGCTACTACAAGATAGAGCAAAATCCTTGAAAGGTAAGACACCTTTGATCATTATAAGTAAAAAACGAAGAGCTCTCATAAAATCATCCAAGGCAAATTTTGAGAGAAAAATCGCCAAGGACTCAAAAGACAATCATAAGGCCTTCTTTAGCTATGTTAGAAACCTAGGAGGAAACTCCCAGATATGCTCAGAATTAGTTCAAAATGATGTGAAGATTACTGAACCTACACACATTGCCAACATACTGGCTGACAGGTTCAGTGCAAACTTCTCCCCCCCATCCCCCCAAAAGGAGAGATATCTATACCAGAGGATTGTAGCCCCCCAAACATCTCCAACGCCAAGGTGAGAACTGCTCTCTCCAAGGCAAAAAACACAGCATCCATGGGACCGGATGGTGTCCCCGGCTGTGTGCTCCACGAACTCAATGAGGAATTAAACCCGCAGTTAGGACAGCTGTTTAATCTTAGCCTCACCTCAGGATACGTACCCAAGGAGTGGCGCATGGCAACTGTGGTCCCACTTCACAAGTGCAGTGCCTCCACCGACCCTGGAAATTACCGTCCCATTAGCTTGACAAGCCTTATCTGCAAAGCCATGGAGAGGATCATAATGGAACTCATAAATAAAGACATAGGGAACTTGCAGACTTTGGATCCAACCCAGTTTGGCTTTGTCAAAGGCAGATCATGCCTTTTAAACTTGGTTGACTTTTTCGAGACAGTCACCAAGGCCATTGATGAGGGAAAGGCAGTCCATACAGCCTACCTTGACCTGGCAAAGGCCTTCGACACAATACCCCACTCAGGTATCATCGAAAAACTCATCAGCTTGAATGTAAACCCATACATCACAAGATGGGTTGCAAACTGGCTAAGTGACAGAACCCACAGGGTCAGAGTTGCTGGAGCCATGTCAGACTCAAAGCCTGTCACAAGTGGTGTCCCACAGGGCTCAGTCCTGGGTCCACTCTTGTTCGGCATCTACTTTTCTGAAGTACAAGCAAACGCAGGAGGGTTATGGCTGACAAAGTTTGCAGATGACTGCAAACTGGGCCATAGTCGAAAACACATCTGACACAGATATCCTTCAGAAGGGCCTCACAGAAATGGATAACTGGTGCCAGAGCCATGGCCTAAAGTTAAACGCCAAGAAATGCATAGTCATACCCTTCGGAAAAACAAGGTTACCCCTAGCTACCATATAGGTGGCAATCCACTGAGCACAGAAGAAGTCATTAGGGATCTGGGGACCCAGGTTGACAGTAGCCTTCGCTTGACACTCATGTTGCTAAAGTAGTTAGGAAAACCTTCTACATTGCCCACCTGATCATGAAGGGATTCACATCTAGATCAAGGGAGGTCATCGTCCCCTGTACTCATCACTCATTAGACCTATGATTGAGTACAATGCCCCATTCGAATGTATCTGACCAGACACCTGCAGCAGCTGGAAAGGCCCCAAAAGTTCCTCACCAAAAGGATAAAGGGTCTCAAAAATATGTCTTATGCTGCCCGACTGAAAGAACTCCAGCTCTATTCAGTCTCATACCGTTTGCTCAGAGGTGACCTGTGCCTGACATATAAGGCCATGTCAAACCCAGATTTGATGAATATGCTTCACCTCAAAAAATCTAGATCCCTCAGAACCACAAGGGCGGGAGACTTAAACCTTGATACGGTTATTAATAGAACGTGCTGGAGGGACAGATTCATCACCCAGAGACTCCCTATGCTGTGGAACAAAATCCCGGTACATGTGAGGCAGAGCACCTCGCTGGCCTTGTTCAAGAGGAATCTTGACCAATGGATGGGAGATCGCAGATATACCCCAGAGATTACTTCAGTGTCACTGCTTGACAGAGGCACGGCAAAATAATAGGCATAGTTTTATTCAAACTAAAGGGGTGGCGAAAGCCACATAACTATGGGCTAGGCTTATAAATGCCCTTGGGCAGATAGCCTAGTATGAACCTATGAACCTATTTCCCTCTACAAAAGAAACTGCTCCTGTTTTACTCTCCTAGAATAAGGATATGTAAATGGATACGTATTTTCCTGGAACTGTCCAAAATACCCACCCTCTTTGCAATCTATTTCTCTGAAGCACAGCCAAAAGCTGAAAGCCATCAGCTAACTAAATTAGCACATGGCAGCAAGTTAGGAATCATCCAAAACTCTTCCTCAGATTCAAACACCTCCCTCAACTATGGAATAAGCTTCCAGTACATATTAAAAGGTGTTCAAACTTCAGTTATGTAACTGGATGGGACCTCATAAATTCACCCCGGAGTCAATGGCTACAAACTTCTGACTGACCAAAACTATCCCATCTCAGTTCTCCAAACCTCCTTCTCTACTTCTCATCTCTACCCTTTTCTTCAACTTCTTTCTACTTCTCTTCTCTCTAACATAACTAAAGCTGAAAATATTCTGTCCTAAATAAACTCTTCCTTCTGCAATCATCTTCTGACATATTAGCTCACTTTTAAGGATTCCACTTCTATAGCACTTATACTAAACAGTTTATAATGGTTGACATACCAATTGCTTTATATTAACCTATGAAACTATAAAATAATGTTCTTTAGGGCAGCAAGACAGTATACTTGTACGTGGTATGTTTATCATACTTCTTTCACAGTCGTACTTTCGAAATTGTGATATCATTTTATTTTCATTAGCCTTCCTTCCAGAATTAGTCACTCTGAATTTTCATGGAGTTAAGAATTTAAAGGAATTTTCTAATTATGAATTTCCTCTACACATTGGCAGAATGTATTACTGTTAAAATATGCTTATAAACTGTATTGTGTTTCACAGTGACACATCTGAAAAAAAAAACTTTTTTATTGAAAAAGTTGGTTAACCTTCCTTCATAGGTTCATAGGTAGGTACTAGGCTATTGGCCCTAGGGCCTATATAAGCCTAGCCAAAAAGGTACCCTGGCTTTCACCACCCAAGAAAATTATTTTCCTGTGCTCCTGTCGAGCAGAGCCACAGAGGTGATCCCTGGGGTGAATTTCCTATCTCACATCCAATCATCAATATTTTTCTTAAAGAGTGCTAATGAGAAGCTTTGTTTGATAGAGACAGGTAGTTTGTTCCAGAGTTTGGGAAGTCTCTGGGACAGGAATCTATCCTTCCAGCATGTTCTGTTTATTGTAGTGACAAGGTTTAGGTCCCTAGAGTGTGTAGCTCGGTGGGATTGGGATTTCTTTAAGTGGAGCATGTCCAGCAGCTCTGGGTTTGACATAGCTTTGTACGTTAGGCAGAGATCGCCTCTGAGTAGGCGATATGTGATGGAGTAAAGCTGTTTTTTTTTGAGATGGTCTGCATGGGGCATCTGTTTGAGGCCGGTATACCTCTTTGTGAGATATTTCTGCAGCCTTTCCAGTTGTTGTAGATGTCTTGTGAGGTACATACCAAAAGGGCGAGTAGAGGGGAACAATGGCCTCTTTTTTCCTGGATGAGAAACCTTTGGTGATGAGGTGTGCCACGTAGAAGGATCTCCTGATTACTGTGGTGATGTGATTATCAAAGGAGAGACTACTGTCCACCTGTGTCCCAAGGTCTCTTATCACACTTTCGGTGTTAAGTAGGCTACCACCCATGTGGTAGCTCATGGGTACAGAGTTTTTACCAAAGTGGATGACAATGCACTTTTTGGCATTGAGCTTGAGGCCATGGCTTTGACACCAGGCATCTGTCTTTGTGAGGCCCTTTTGTAGGATGTCCACATCGTTAGAAGTTTCGATTATGGCTCCTAGTTTGCAGTCATCTGCGAACTTCATTAGCCAAAGACCTTCTGTGTTAACCTGTTCTTCAGAAAAGTAGATACCAATCAGGAGAGGACCCAGAACTGAACCCTGTGGTACTCCACTTGTCACTGGTCTGAAGTTGGATTTGGAGTCTGCTACTTTCACAGTGTGGGTTCTGTCAGTGAGCCACTTGGCAACCTATCTTGTGACATAGGGATTTATACCTAGTTTAGTGAGTTTATCTATAATTCCAGAGTGGGGGATGGTGTTAAAAGCCTTGGCGAGATCTAGATAGGCTGTGTGAACCACCTTACCCTTGTCTACGGCTTTAGTAACTGCTTCAAAGCAGTCTATCAGGTTTAGATGACATGATCTGCCTTTTACAAACCTGAACTGGGTGGAGTCCAGAGTTTGGAGATTACCAATGTCCTTGTGTATAAGATCCATGATGATACGTTCCATGGCCTTACCGCCCCATTAGCCTAACGAGCCTGGTCTGCAAGGCCATGATGATACGTTCCATGGCCTTGCAGACCAGGCTTGTTAGGCTAATGGGGAGGTAGTTCCCAGGGTCCGTGGTGGCTCCTCCTTTGTGGAGTGGGATAACCACTGCTGTGCACCATTCAGTGGGCACAAAGCCTGAGGTGAGGCTATGATTGAACATGGTGCTTAGGTGGAGTGCCAGTTCATTCTGCAGTTCATGTAGAACACAGCCTGGGATGTTGTCAGGTCCCATGGATGCTGCGTTCTCGGCTTTAGAGAGTGTGTTTTTTACCTATGCAGCCATGATTACAGGTACTTTGCATTCCTCCGTTATAGAGATGGGCCATTTAGGGGGTGAGAGGGGGGTAAAGTTATCACTGAACCTATCTGCCAGGATGTTGGCAATATCAGTTGGGTCTGTATATTTAGTGCCATTGTGCTGTAACTCAGAGCAGATCTGAGTGTTGCCATTGAGATTCTTGACATAGCTATAGAATGCTTTGTGGTTGTCTTTAGAATCAGTGGCAATTTTGTTTTTGTAACTAGCTTTGGAGGATTTTATAAGGGATCTCAGCTTCTTTCTGAAGCTGACCAGGGAGTTCCTCCAATCATGGGATTTTACTCTTTTTTTGTAACAGCTTCTTCCTTCTGTTGTAGAGTTTGTTTATGGCAGGGGACCACCAGATTGGCTTCCTTTTTTGGAGGATAGCATCTTGGTTCTGTTAGGGATAGCATGATCCATGCACTCGTGTAAGTGCTTATAAAGTGCATTTGTGTAGGATTCAGCAGTCATACCTCTCTTGTCCATCTGCATGGGTGTCATGAAGTTTGCCACTTCTGTCTTAAGAAGTGTGAAGTTGGCTTTAGAGTCATTTTTTACACTGCTTTCCCTAATGAAGGTGGGGGGGATGTGGATGTCTAGGGTGATTAGCTTGTGGTCGGATCTGACCAATGAGGAATTGACCTCTGGTGTGGAACACCGGTCGCCCATGTTGGTAATGACCAGGTCTAGGATATTGCTGCCCCTGGTGGGGGTGTGGATAAGTTGATCCAAGGCATTGTAATTTATGAATTCCAGAAAACGTTGAGCAAAAGAGTTGGTACATGAGTAGTTTTCCCAGTTAATGGTGGGGTAGTTTAAATCACCCATTATTAGGGTGTTGGGTTGTACCCTAATATTTTCCAGTGTATCAAGAAATGAGGAGTGGGAATCCTGGGGCATGGTGGGGGATCTGTAGCAAGTTACAATTTGGATTGCGGTCTTGCCCAGAGTTAGTCGCACTTGGATAATCTCAGATACATTATGCTGAGCAACTAGCCTGGAGGTGTGGATATCCTTAATGAATATGGAAACACCTCCGCCTTTAGTGTTTCAGTCCAGTTTAGGTGGCCGAAAGGTGTGGTATGAATTATAGCTTGGTAATGCAGGGGTGCTCTCTGGAGCCTTGAACTAGGTCTCTGTCACTGCACAGATGTCGATGTTCTCCATTTTAAGGAATGCCTCGAGTGAATGCATTTTGAGGTTTAGACTTCTAGCATTGAGTAGCATTACCCTCAGATTTTGCTTGCTTGTACCTGTTAAGGTGGTGAATTTGTCATTTGAACCTTGCCTAAAAAAGGCACTATAGGGGTGGCAAGAGCCTTAGCCAGTAACCGGAATCCCAAGGGTGACAGGTGCAGGCCATCTCTGGAAAAGCATTGTGGTCTGTTGATCATGTCATCCCAGGCAAACAGATACTGGATTCCCTTAGAATGACACCAGAAGCTTAGCCAATTGTTGAAGTCAATCATCTGTCCTTGTACTGTGGTATCATTCTGATTTAATCCACGGTGGTGCAGCAGTAGCATTGTTGCCTCACAGCAAGAGGTTCTCCCATTTGATTCACAGCTAGAGTGCAGGGAATGCCTTCTGTGTGGAGTCTGCATGTCCTCCCCATGGTTGGGTGGGCATTCGAAAGACATGCGTAAATGGGCGTGCCTTCATTGAAGGTTGAACGTTGAGCTGGCACCTCGGCGTTCATGAAAATCTACTGCCAATCATTAGTGGACTGGAGTTCCGCTGTGGCGACCCCTACCCAGAAAAAGCCAAAAGACAAACAACAACAACTGTGGTATCATTCTAGGTGATGGTAGGATGCTACTCAGGGCTAGGGTCATACCTGTCTGGGCTACAAGATCGGAGAGCTCCTCCATGTCGCTTTTCATGTAGTCCAGGGAGGTACATCTCAGGTCATTCACACCAACATGGACACAATGACAGAATCATATTTGTACTTGTTGTGGAATGACCTGCATGCATGCATTATGTGGTGGATCCTGGCATCCTTCAGGCAGCTGACAGTAACTTTCTCCTTCTTTAGCCTGGTGAGTGGAACATCAGTGTGCCTGACTATAGAGTCACCTATGACTAGAGTGTTGGGTATGTTGTTATGCCTTATGGGATGTGATTGAGTGGCACACTGAGTTTGTGGGCTATGTGTCATTTGGGTTGTGTTGGGGGTAGAGGTTGCATGCATTTCTGCTTTGGAGGTCTCTGTTGCTTGAGCAGATTTTTATTGAGAACCTTTGCGAATGTAGATGTGTGTTTCATGTTTCTATGTGTATTTTGGTGGTGTAAGTTTTGAGGGACTTTGTGATAAGTGTGGTGTGGTGCAAGTGTTTACCTTCTCCTCTTGACTGTCTAGTCCAGTCATGGGTGAAGAGAGCTTTGCTTCCACTTTGGCTATATAACTGCATCTCTCACAGGTTGTAGTGTTGGGTGGTAGGAAGAGATGGTTGTCTGTGTACATGAGGCAATTGCTGCATTGCCTCAAGATGCCCAGATTCATCAGGTAGACAGGAGAAAACACCGGGAGCTGACCCTTAGACATGCCTGGATAGGTGCTTATTTATTAAGTACTAAAAACTGTTTTCCTCTAGACAAGTGAGGAAAGTTGAGTGCTGTAGTAATTTGTAGCTTATTTAGTGCTTACAATGAGTTCTGAACAAGTGTTGAGCTCAAAGAAACAGATTTTTAGTGCTAAAACTAAAAAACTGGCTCGTCCTAAGGGAAAATTTGAAGAGCAGACTTTATGGCACCAGGAACAGTTTAACCCTAGCTAAGCAGCAATGCATAAAGTATATATATATATATATATATATATATATATATATATATATATATATATATATATATATATGTGTGTGTGTGTATATATATATATATATATATATATATATATATATATATATATATATATATATATATATATATATATTTTAACAGTAGCAAATCAGCAAACTGATTTAAACAAATTAACTAATAAAAAGCTAAAACGGAGCGCTGTTCCAGCAGTCTTCAATCAGACAAGTTCTAACTGCACACTCCTGCCACTAGGGTGCAAGAGAACCTTGTCTAAAAAGATGGTATGGATTAGTGCTCAAGTTGTACAAACAAAGCTAGATTCAGCAGGTCTGAATTTAGTCTATGCTGCAGCAAACAAGGCATACCAATTTCAGAAAGAAATAGTTCAAATAAGAAGGCACAATAAACCTTTAACCAGAAATTCCCAGCTCAGAAGGGCAGAATCTACCCTTTCCTCCCACAAGAGTGCAGACCACACCTTCTTAATGTAAAATAACTGTCCCAAAGCCCAAGTGCTTAAACCAGAACTAATGCATTTTTAGAATAACAGACACTAAGCCTTCAGTCAGCAACTCCCAATTTAGAAGGATGTAAGCTACCTGTCCTGCCACAACAGTGCAGACCACAAACATTCTTAATGTAAAACAACTGGTCCGAAGCCCAAGTGCTTCAAGCAAAGGCTTAGAATAACAGTTACAATTTAATCAGGCTACTAACAAGCAGTAATAAATGCAGAAGAATAAATGCAATTAAGTACTTTTAAGAACAAGCAGCAAAAGCAAAATAAAGTAATAAAGTATGAAGAAACACAAATACAGTAAAAGCTGATGAATAAAGTGCAATGTTTTATATAACAATATAAAACGAGCAAACTGATTTAAACAAATTACCCAATTAACCAGTAAAAAAAATCTCAAAACTGAGCCCTGTTCCAGCAGTCTTCAATCAGACAAGTTCTAACTGCACACTCCTGCCACTAGGGTGCAGGGGAACCTTCTCCAAAAGAGATGGCCTGGATTAGTGCTCAAGTTAGACAAACAAAACTAGATTCAGGATGCCTGAATCTAGTCTATGCTACAGCAACCAAGGTGCACCAATTTCAGACAAAAACAGTTCAAATGAGCAGGCACAATAAGCCTTTAACCAGAAATTCCCAGTTCATAAGGGCAGAATCTAGCCTCTCCTCCCACAATTGTGCAGACCATAAACCTTCTTAATGAAAAATAACTGGCCTGAAGCCCAAGTGCTTTAAACAGAACTAATACACTTTTAGAATAACAGATACTGAGCCTACAATCAGCAATTCCCAACTTAGAAGGATGTAAGCTGCCCGTCCTGCCACAGCAGTGCAGACCACAAACCATCTTAATGTAAAAGAACTAGTCTGGAGCCCAAGTGCTTAAACCAAAAGGCTTAGAGTAACAGTTACAATTTAATCAGGGTACTACCAAGCAGTAATAAATGGAGCAGAATAAATACAACTGAGTACTTTTACGAAGGGGCAAAAGCAAAATAAAGTGCAATTTTTTAAGTAAAATGCAAGGAGAGAGGAAGAAAGAGCAGAAGAAAAATTCAAGGTTAAGAACCTAAGTAGGTTAGTCTTCTTAAATGTTCTGTCTTTATTAAGTAGAGTGAACACCAGACTGGGAGGGGTGTCCTAGATCAAATTTACAGTAGGGGCGGGCAACTGCAAAGCCACCAACTATAACACCACCACAAGAATAGAGTGGGGGGAGGGGGAACAACAGTTTCAGGACAGATGAGAAACAGAAAACAATGCCAGAAAATATATAAAATAATTCAGTCAGGCAAAATTAAGACAATGCAGAACTCTAAAAGGTTAAAATACCAAGAAATATACTTATCAATCAGCAATATATTTCCAGATTGTTTGAGAATCACACCGCAGCCAGGACACCAGGAGTTTCCAACAGTGTATGCAGGAATTTACAAACAGAAACTATTTTTAAATCAGCAAGCCTTGACGCAATAAGATAACATAAAAGCTGTTAGACCAGTTTTATAAACTTCACCACAGGAATAGGGGGGAAGCAGTTTCAGGACAGATGAGAAACAGAAAACAATGCAGTTTCAGGACAGATGAGAAACAGAAAACAATGCCAGAAAATATATAAAATAATTCAGTCGGGCAAAATTAAGACAATGCAGAACTCTAAAAGGTTAAAATGTCAAGAAATATACTTAACAATCAGCGATATATTTCCAGATTGTTTGAGAATCACACTGCAGCCAGAACACCAGGAGTTTCCAATAGTGTATATCAGTTTATATATTTGCTATGTTAATATACACATTTTCCTCAGATTTAATCTGAATAATTGTGTGCCCTGCTTTATATGTAACTTTTTATATATTTCCTGCAGATTAACATTTTTAACCATTTATTGTAACCTCTTTTGAAAACAGTAGTAGTAGTAGTAGCAGCTTTCCATCTTTTTCACATTTGCTTAACAGAAAAGAATTAAAGAAGATTTGATTACATTTTTGATTTCCTAAAACATTTTTCTATTCCTCTGCTAACAAAACTATAACTTTTTCTTTCCAAATTCTCCCTCATCATGTCAGTCAGTCTCCTCAGTCTAACAACTGCATTTGATTGTCCGTTTATTATATTATTATGTTGTTAAAACAGCATTCATCAAAAGTTTGTTTGAATGCCAACTTTTATAAAGACAAAGCATCTTTCGTACTTGAGGAAATCTTACTAACTCAAACTAGGTTGAGGGGATCTCACACTATATGAGGGGAACAGGGCTTTACTCCCCCATTTAAAAAGGTAATGTTTTCCTGAATAATGTGATTCAGGCACTTAATAATTTGTGCTATCACTGCTGATAGAAAAGCATTCACTGAATGTTAATCTGTTAATGAGATGATCAGCCATTCTGATTTAAGTAAATGTACTCCTTGTATGCAGCAACCTGACTAATCACAGTTCTTTGTTGGTTCACAGTACTGCACTGCTCACATCTCAGAAAGTGAGGAGATAACTGCTGACATCATGGTACAGTGATAAGAAAGATCAGCTCTCTGACAGGGAGCATTTTGAATTCCATAACATTAGTGAATTGCCTTCATGATGCTCCAACTGTTTCTGGCTAATCGGATTATCCCTTTTTCAAATATTCTTACTTTATAGTGGTACACCTCTTTTTACCAAATTTCTTCAAAAGGTTCTCCTGCATTAATGTGTACACCCTGGCAATTGACCTTAAATATGTTGTGTGTTCTGCGAAGATGGTAAATAAACATGTATATTTTCTCTCGTAGGAAAAAAAATGCATCCTGAAACAAAAGTAGACAATGCGATATTAACTAAAGCTCCATTTCTAACCATACCTCTCAAATGTCTAGAATTTTGGAGAATGTTTAAATTTTCTGTTTCATATTTCTGATCTGGCCCTCATAACATTTGTGGTTTTCTGGCAAATTGAAATGTCTGTCAGTAACTAATGATAGAAGTGAATTTTAGACTTCATGTCCTTCAAAAATGTATATTAATGCAAAACCCATTATTCTATAAACTTTCTAACTGTATAACAACAATATTTAAAATCTGCCCCAAGTTGTGGGCCTTTGTCCCCCATAATTTTTGGCTTTGTCCAGAATTTCTTGTAGTCTAAGAGAATGACACATATAGTTGTGATTGTGGTTCAGGTAATGGCATGCAATTGTTGATTCCATTCACACAAATGACAACTAAAGACTTTTCTCACTAGTCTAGAAGTTTTGTTTTTTATCAATTATACAAAGTTAGGAAGACTTAGCTTTACACATATTCATGTATTACCAATCACAAGGTAAGCAAGGTGTTTTAAGTTCTTATAACTGAACTTTTATGACATTGTATGACACTTTGACAGATAGTTTAGTTTTTCATTAAAGTAAAAAAATTCCTAAATAATGACTTCAGTAATAAAAAGTGAGTGTGATTTAGGTTTTAATTAGTAAGCCATGAATATGTTATGATCATCATGTTTGTGGACTTTGTCAGCATCTGAGTTTGATACCATAAGAGAAAAAAATAAAACTGAGAAGATTCGGGATGTTATTGAACCAAATGTGATGGCTTCTACTGGTTTCTCATTTGATATTAATAACTGTCTTTCAGATCCAAGGTGAGTCGGTAGCTGGTGAAGCTGCAAAAAGCATTAGGTATAGAGGAGTCTTTGGGACTATTGCCACCATGATAAAGACAGAAGGACCCACAAGTCTCTACAATGGGTTGGTAGCTGGACTCCAGAGGCAGATGAGTTTTGCTTCAATCAGAATTGGCCTGTATGATTCAGTCAAACAATTCTACACCAAAGGGAAAGGTAAACAAATAAAACATCCATTTTCATTAGTGAATTAAGTAACATTTATAAATACTTTTGTTTAGACATGCCTACAGATTTCCCAATACTCTTGAGGACTTTATAGATACTTGATGACTTTGTAAACATTTTGCAGACTGAAATATTTTATATGTTGTAATCAAGGTCAATATTCAAAGTGACACCCCTGCATGGTACCTATTCAACTTCTGAGGCTGTGGCTGAATGTATTTTACCATTTTGATAAGATTCTCGTGTAAAATACCTCTTGCAACCATTATAGAACAGACATAAGACATACGACAGCTGGAGAATAACAATAACCATACAGAATATTATATTCCTAAAGTATCAGAAAGTATTTTAAGAACTAAGCCAACATGGGAGTGGAGAAAGGAGATAACATCAATAGGGATGACTACAATTAGGGATACAGACAACAGGCAAGAAGGGGGCTGGAATTTACTGGAGAAAATTGGCAAAGGAACAAAGGTATTAGGAGCAAATAACTAGAGAGGGAAAGGTAATAGAATGGGAAGATGCCAAGAACTTATTTGGACTGTAGGTTAAAGACTGCCGTTCCTATCAAGGATTGATATCAGAGTGTAGGCAAAGACAAAGAAATAGGAGGGGGGGTCCTAAACAAAAGACCAGCACTGGTAGAGTTTTTAGTAGAATCTAGAAGAGAAGCTGCTGTTAAAATATAAATAAAAGAATCAGTCAGAGGAGGTTAGAAAGGATTGGGAAGAGACTGGGTAAGCAATTCACAAAGAAACAATATGTGCATATCTCCAAAATATGCAACAAATTCTAGAAGATTTAGGATTTAGTTTAGAAGTGCTTACATAGTTTCTTTTAGTAGTAGTGTTTTTATACCCCAAGTAGACTCCAAAGAATTTTTCATCAGGTAGACAGCAAATGTTGGAGGTAAGACGGGAAAGAAAGAGGTAACTGAGAACACATTTTTTTGGAGTGTAATCAGTTGCCAAACTTTAAAAAATTCCCTGCAGACTAGAAATACTAGGTGAGCAAATTGGTATAACTAAGGAAATTAAATTTGCCTAGACATAGTAAGGTCTTGCTGAGTTTAATTATGGTGGCTGTCAAAAAGCAATTACTAGAAAATGGAAATCAAAGTCTAAACTAACGGTACTAGAAATAGTGAATATGGCAACAAAGATAAAACAATTGGAAATGGGATTTTTAGAAAATGTTATGAGCAAATTACATATAAAAACTGTAATTGTGGGAACAATACATGCAAAATAAAATTTTGGAGGAGGAATGGGATTTAAAAGAAGGCAGGACTTGAATGAGCTGTGTAATGTTTGACAATGACTAGATATATTATGAGTGTTGTATAATGTTTGCAACTAAAAATATGTCAATATGGTTTCTTTTCATTTATATAAATGTATGATTACCTATGTCATAAGTGATAATTTAATAAAGATGTTTTTGGTTAAAAAATAAGACATTTGACAGCTGACACTGTATTTGCAGAGCATTTAATGCAAGGTGAAATGATTGCTGTTAGGCAAAGACATTTCAAGACTGTTGCTTTCAGATCTCATTTTTCTTCTGTTTATAAATCATTAAAATACCAGGTCTGTGTTAAGATCTGAATAGAAGTTTAAGTGACTCCATAGCTTTATATCATGCTTTACTCTTAAAACATGCTGACAAACCATATCCTATACTCCCTGATATGGCTTACAAACCAGATGTGCATTGATAAAAATATTTTATTTACCCTTTTTGCACTGAGTTAGCCCAACTAGGGATGGCCTGTATTCAGGCAAGACCCAAGGTGGTAATCATACTGACTTGGGGTAACTTGACCAGAACAATGAGGAAAATCCTCTAATAACCACTAGAGGGAGTTGCAGAGTAAGTTCCCTGCATCAAGGATGGCAGATGGTGTGCAAGGAGCTGCAGGTACAGAAAATGTAGGGGAAGCACAAGTGTTGGTGACTATCCTATATGGTGGTAGTTTATCTCAGAAAAAGAAATATGCTAGAATAGGGGGTGGGTATAGAAATTTAAAACATCTAATGTTGCAAAATCATCCATGGCTGAGCAAAGTACAGTAGTTAATATTAGAGTCCTAGCACTGCAGTTATGCTACAGATGATAAACTCAAAGGAGTAATAAAAGTACTGCAATAGAAAGAACATTTGTGGAAGCAGCTACTGCAGCTGACAGAGTAGAGAGAATAAAAATGCCATCTCAAATGGAGATACCACCTGAACAGCAGAAATTTATTTTACTTTTTGGTTGTTAGTTGCATCACACAGGGCCACCATAGGCACCCTTTTCCACATGACTGGCACTTTTTTCTGTGACATGGTGAATTTCATTAAGAAGAAGGCAGGAGTGTCCGTCCTCCACATTTATTTATTTCTGTTTTTTTAATTTAATTGATATATTTGATGGGTAGATTCTGTCATGAGTTTCTCTGGTCATGATTGTCTTCTTTCTTTTAGTTATTTAAATTAACTGTGTGTTCATTTGTACATGATTTGGTTGACTCTGAACTATAATTCAGTGAGCTGTACTTTGATTAATAGTATCTAACTTGAACTGAGCAAATACCTAAGCTTTCATGATGTCACATGAGACATAAAAACATACCTTAGCATAAAGAAGACAGCCCTTAAAGTTTTTTGCATATGCATTTTAACCAAAGAGAAAGGTATTTATTGATAATCATGCCTTTTGTTGTGCATTAATTTTGTTCAGTGGAACTATTAACAATCCAGATGCTGTCCTATTCTGTTGCAGACGCAGGTATAGGAAGCCGAATCTTGGCTGGCTGTACCACTGGAGCCATGGCAGTAACTATCGCACAGCCTACAGATGTGGTGAAAGTCAGGTTTCAGGCACAGGCCAATCTTAATGGGGCCCAAAAAAGGTACAATGGGACTTTACATGCGTACAAAACAATTGCTCGACAAGAAGGAATGAAAGGACTCTGGAAAGGTAATTTAGTTCTCTTGAAACTGTAGTTTTATTGGCCATTTTGGGTCAATTCCAAAACTCCTTCATCTTCCTCTCTTAAAACCTGGTTGCCTCGTGGTTTTGGCATCTTTTCAGGCTTGTTGGCTATTGGTGAAGCACCCCCCAAGAGGAGAAAACGCTGAGAGAAGAAAGGAGCCACTTTTGAGACTTTAAGTATTTTTCCTCTGTTTATTTGCTAAGTTTTTCTGCATAGCCACCTATTTTGAGCATTTTCTGGCTTGTTAAATTTGATTTCTGCATTAGTAACTGTATTTAGAGCACAACCTAGAGCTGTTTACTGAATTTCCTGTTTGCACTTATTTTTAAAATCTTTTTTTCTCAAAACTTGCATTTTATCTGTCTTTGGCCTAGCACTCTTGTGTGGGGTCATTTACTGCACTGTTATAACTTGTTGATACTTGTTAACCTCTGCTATCTCTGAAAAAAAATCTTGCTTTTTTCCCACTTTTCTGAGATTTAAAAAAGTTCAGTTACAGGCTTGCTGTTCTTGAACTGTTTGTAAGTTTCTGTGAGGCCATTTTTTGCTTGGGGTAAAGGAAAGTCTCTCTGTTGATCAGTGGCAGTGAAAAACATTGAGCAGCCTGCCTGCCCCTGTGGGAGTGGTTACTGACTTGAAACTGTAGTTTTATTGGCCATTTTGGGTCAATTCCAAAACTCCTTCATCTTCCTCTCTTAAAACCTGGTTGCCTCGTGGTTTTGGCATCTTTTCAGGCTTGTTGGCTGTTGGTGAAGCACCCACCAAGAGGAGAAAACGCTGAGAGAAGAAAGGAGCCACTTTTGAGACTTTAAGTATTTTTCCTCTGTTTATTTGCTAAGTTTTTCCTGCATAGCCGCCTATTTTGAACATTTTCTGGCTTGTTAAATTTGATTTCTGCATTAGTAACTGTATTTAGAGCACAACCTAGAGCTGTTTACTGAATTTCCTGTTTGCACTTATTTTTAAAATCATTTTTTTCTCAAAACTTGCATTTTATCTGTCTTTGGCCTAGCACTCTTGTGTGGGGTAATTTACTGCACTGTTATAACTTGTTGATACTTGTTAACCTCTGCTATCTCTGAAAAAAAAAATCTTGCTTTTTTCCCACTTTTCTGAGATTTAAAAAAGTTCAGTTACAGGCTTGCTGTTCTTGAACTGTTTGTAAGTTTCTGTGAGGCCATTTTTTGCTTGGGCTAAAGGAAAGTCTCTCTGTTGATCAGTGGCAGTGAAAAACATTGAGCAGCCTGCCTGCCCCTGTGGGAGTGGTTACTGACTTGAAACTGTAGTTTTATTGGCCATTTTGGGTCAATTCCAAAACTCCTTCATCTTCCTCTCTTAAAACCCTCTTTTGCGCAGTTTTGCACGTTTTTGAGCATAGCGCAACAACGGGCAGCGCCATCTAATTGGTTTAAACTATTCCTGGCTCCACAAAGTCTGCTCTTCACTTTTTCCCTTAGAACTGCTCTATCTCTCAATTTAAACACCATATTCTCATTTTAAGGCCCTTCACTGGTCCAATTAAGTAATCCTACAAGTTAGCACTATTAAACCATAAGCACTACTTACTCTTATACTCTCTACGATTACCCTGTCCTCTATTCGTCCGTCTTAAATTCAGTTTCCCTATTACTCTAGCATGTCCAAAGGTCAGTCAATGGTTTCCTCTCCAGTCCAGCTGGTGAATCTGGGAATTTTGAGGCAATGTTACAACTGTCTCATGTACATGGACAACCCTCTCCTCCTCCAAACAGGTTCAAATATATGTGAGAGATGCAACTATTTAGCCAAACTGGAGGCTGAGCTCTCTCATCTCAAAACTGGTGTAATCAGTCAGGAGGAGAAGGTAACCTCACACAACACAATTCCAGTATCACATAGTCCTACCAAATCAGCGAACCAAACACATAAATACACAAAACATACTCGGAGGCTCTAAATAAAAATCTACCTAAGCAACAGAGACCTCCAAAGCAGACATCCAAGCAAATGCTACCTCAAAACAAAACACACACAACACATAACCCACAAAGTCAGTGTGCCAAGCAGCCACAGCCCTTAAGGCTGAATAACACACCTGATACTCTTGTTATAGGTGACTCTATTGTCAGACACACTGACGTCCCGCTCACCAGGCTGAATAAAGAGAAGATCACTGTGAGCTGCCTGTCGGGTGCTAGGATCCGACACATAACGCAAGCACTCAGGTCACTCCAAAGCAAATACAAATATGACTCAGTCATTGTACATGCTGGTGTGAATGACCTGAGACGTACCTCCCTGGACTACATGAAAAGAGACATAGAGGAGCTCTCTGATCATGTAGCCCAGGCTGGTATGACCCTGACCTTGAGCAGCATCTTACCCTCACCTAGAATGATGCCACAGTACAAAGACAAAATGATCGATTTTAACAATTGGCTAAAATTTTGGTGTCATTCAAAGGGGATCCAGTGTCTGTCAGCCTGGGATGACATGCTCGACAAGCCACGTTGCTTCGCTAGGGACGGCTTGCACCTGTCACCACTGGGCTTTCGGATATTGGCAAAGGCTCTTGCCACCCCATAGTGCCTTTTTTAGGCAAGGCTCAAAAGTCAAACCCACCCCCATAGACAGCACAAGGAACAAGAAACTAAGGGTAATGCTGCTAAATGCCAGAAGTCTTTACCTCAAGATGCACGCACTCGAAGCTCTCCTCAGTATGGAGAACATCGATATCTGTGCAGTGACAGAAACCTGGTTCAAGGCTCCAGAGAGCACCCCAGCACTACCAGGCTATACCTCATATCATGCTTTTCGGCCCCAAAACCCGGACCAAACCACAAAAGGAGGGCGAGTTTCCATATTTATCAAGGATATCCACACCTCCAGGTTAGTGGCATTGCACGAAGTATCGGAGACCATCCATGTGCAACTAACAGTGGGCAAGACTGCTTTTCAGTTTATAGTATCCTACAGACCACCCTCTCAAAGTCAGGAATCCCATTCGGCTTTCCTGAAAACATTGGAGAACATGAAGATCTCTCCGAACACCATTATACTGGGCGACTTCAACTACCCAAACATTGACTGGGAGCACTACTCAAGCCCCAGCACCTTAGCCCAAAGATTCCTGGAAATTATAAACTCAAATGCTATGGAACAACTAGTCACCACTCCCACAAGAGGGGACAACATACTAGACCTGATCATTACCAACATGGGGACTCTATGCTCCACACCAGAAGTATATCCCTCATTGGTAAGATCAGACCATAAATTAATTTCACTGAATGTCCACATCCCAACCCCACCCCCAGCCCAGAAAACCACAGTGAAAAACTTCTCAAAAGTGAACTTCTCACTTCTCAAAACTGAAGTGGAATCCTTCAAGGCCCCAGGGCCAGTGGAAACTACAGCCCAAACTGCAGAATCCTATATAAATGCATTCTACGGACATCTCCAGGAATGCATGGATCATGCTATCCCAAACAAAACCAAGACCCAATCTTCCAAAGGCAGGCGTCCAGTCTGGTGGACCCCTACCATAAATAAACTGTACAACAGAAGGAGGAAGCTACTACATGATAGAGCAAAATCCCTAATAGGGAAGGCATCTCTGATCAGTACTAGCAAAAAATTACGATCCCTCATAAAATCCTCCAAGGCCAGCTTCGAGAGAAAAATTGCACAGGACACCAAAGACAATCATAAGGCTTTTTCAGTTATGTTAGAAACCTGGGATGCAACTCCCAGACTTGTTCTGAATTGATTCTAAACGACAAAAAATACACTGAACCCACAGACATCGCCAATATCCTGGCAGACAGGTTCAGTGCAAACTTCTCAAGAGCAAGTATCTATCCCGGCAGAGGGCTGTCTCCCAAACATCTCAGATGCTCAGGTGAAGGCTGCCCTCTCCAAAGCAAAAAACACTGCTT
This sequence comes from Protopterus annectens, assembly GCF_019279795.1. Classification (NCBI taxonomy): domain Eukaryota; kingdom Metazoa; phylum Chordata; order Ceratodontiformes; family Protopteridae; genus Protopterus; species Protopterus annectens. Next base: position 1,393,221,773 of record NC_056728.1, read on the forward strand.
CCATGGGACCAGATGGCGTCCCAGGTTGCATCCTACATGAACTACAAGAGGAACTAATCCCTCAAATAAAACAGCTATACAATCTCAGCCTCACTACAGGATATGTGCCCACAGAATGGCGTACAGCAACAGTGGTCCCACTCCACAAAGGTGGAGCTTCTACGGACCCTGGAAACTATCGCCCCATATGCCTGACTAGCGTAGTCTGCAAGGCTATGGAGAGGATCATCATGGACCCAAGTTGATAGCAATCTCTCCTTTGAAAACCACATTGCCAAAGTGGTTAGAAAGACCTTCTACATAGCCCACCTCATCACGAAGGGTTTCATATCTAGATCAAGAGAGGTAATCATGCCCCTTTATTCATCCCTCATCAGGCCCATCATAGAATACAATGCCCCTTTTGGGATGTACCTTACCCGACACCTGCAGCAATTAGAAAGACCCCAAAAGTATCTCACCAAGAGGATCAAGGGTCTCAAACAGATGCCATATGCTGCTCGGTTAAAAAAACTCCAGCTCTACTCAGTTGCATACCGCCTACTTCGAGGCGATCTATGCCTGACATACAAAGCTATGTCAAATCCAGAATTAATGGACATACTCCACCTCAGTAAATCTAAATCCCTTAGAGCCACACGCTCGAGGGACTTGAACCTCAGCACAGAAATAAATAGAACTTGCTGGAGGGACAGGTTCATAACCCAGAGGCTCCCTTCCCTCTGGAATAGAATTCCAGTTCATGTGAGGCAGAGCGCCTCACTGAATCTCTTCAAGAAAAATCTCGATAAGTGGATGGGGGATCGTAGGTTTGTCCCAGGGATTACTACTGTGTCACTATTAGACAGAGGCACAGTAAACTAAACCTTAAAAAGGGCACAGTATACTCAAATCAAGGGGTGGTGTAAGCCATACAGAATCGGGCTAGGCTTATAATTGCCCCAGGGCAGATAGCCTAGTATGAACCTATGAACCTATAATACTGCTGCTGCAGGAATCAAAAATATTTGGCTGTAAATTAATTTAACAGCTTGCAAACATCTGTACACATATGCTGTTTGCATAGTCTCTTGTGAAAGCTGCAAATATTCAGTTCTCAGAGGTCCTTTATCTTTCCATATACATCCCAAATCATATAATAACTTGGACTACGACTACTTTAAAAGCTATGCTCTTGGTATGCTCACAAACCAGTGTGCATAATTGTTTTATTTGATAATTCTAACTCTATGATATATCTGAATAAATGGGAAATCATTAACATGACTGGAGAAATATCAGCAATACCACAGACAAGACTGTAGAAAAAAATGCTCACAATGGCTTGATAAATCTCATAGGCCATAGTTCACTGAAGGTCTGTTGAACCATGATTTTTAACTAAGCAAAATTGAACATGGCTTTACATTTAGCAATTACAAGGGAAGTTCCAATTTTTCCAGGGGTCTGATTTTTGTTACATGGATTATACTGTATTATAGCTTTGCATGGCAGGATACCTATTTATCTACCTTATGCTTATCATCTACTGTGTTACACATCAGATCTCTGCAACCTGAAATGGATAAGTAGGTAAGAAAGATAAGACAAACTCAATGAGTATACATCCCTTTTTAGTAACAGCAGCTATTACATATGCACTCTATGCCTACATTTTGAGGTGTTGGATAATTTTCAGCTTTCAGCAGTAATGAGTCAGGCAAATGAATAACATGACCCCTTCCTCAAATAACAACCACATTATTACCTGAGGACTGTAATGAATAGTTTAAAACACCTGTTACCAATGTATAAATGCTTTTGGCACTGAGATGTGGTGGCTTGAATACTAGTGACATTGCATGAAAGGGTTAACTCGGTAGAGGGGAATATCATAAAGCAGCTTTTGGCTTGGCCTCCTTAGCTGTGTGGGGAAGGGGCACTTGAGCTATTAGTGCAATTCCTGTGGGAGACCAGGAGCTTTATTACAGTGTCTATTCATTAAGAGGATGTGGCATGCATGATACATAGTCCATCCATCATGTATGAGAATTCACATGACACATGTTACTGCATCACTGCCCCTGGTGCCAAGAAGCTGAGACATCCAGCTCCATTCAAGCACCTCCCAAAATTAACCTCGTTTCCTACAAACATTAGTATAAGTTATTATGTACCTCATTTTCCTGATAAGCTTCTGGACCACCCAATGTAGTGTTATCTGTGGGCCTAAATAGGGTCAAGCTTATCTGGGGGCCTAAAGAGTACAATGGTGGGAAAAGTACTAGAGATAGCTGAAGGCATGCAGCATCCAGAAATGGGGGTGCATTTATAATTCTTATTTTAAAGCAGTCATGCCATCACATTCTATATTAATGGCAGTTATACACATCTCACATCAACTGAATGTCACCATGCATGACTGATGTGCATGGTACAGCAGAGCGAGTGATGAAGTATGGAGCTCCATGACAGGGTAGTGGTAACCATAGAAACCAGAGAACTACTACAAGATGTGAGAACACAGTTTCTATTTGTTTTAATAATGTCATGGACTAAGCATCTTTTCTTTGGTCTGTCTTTTCAGAGAAAGAAATATTTGTATTTCTTTGTTTATTAGTGTCACATATTATGTGCTGCCCCAAAATTCCGCATGGATTTCCTTTATGATTTCGTTACAGAAATGCCTGATCAATGTGGGTGGCATGTTTGTGTCCAGTTTAGATGCATAGCTGCAGAAGATGAATGGAATGTAGGTAGATAAAACTGTGGGCAGCTGCTGCCCCTACCTCTGAATGTCCCTCAGCATTCTCCATGTCTGAAGTAAGGGTCACTGAACTTAAGCCACCTCTGTCCTAAAGGTATTTTTTACATCATCACAATGTCCTCCCTATACACAGGCATTATAATAACCTATTTTCAAAGGTGCACACTTATTTATAATTTTGTTTTCTTCTTCTTTAGGAACTCTACCAAATGTGACAAGGAATGCAATTGTCAACTGTTCAGAACTTGTGACTTATGACATTATTAAGGAAACCATTCTCAAGCACAGACTACTAACAGGTGAGTTATGTCTGATGACTGGTACATACAACTCTGATACCAATGACCTTCGTCAGTTTAAAATGAATCAGCTGACAATGTCATACTACTTGCCTGATATAGTTACACTGTCAGATTTTTTTTTTTACCAAGATCATTATCCTAGAAGAACACAGACTATCAGTCTTGTTTTTATGTGGGGTAACAAGAATGGATATTTTGATCCCAACTTTCAAGCATGAATGATGGTGATGTAGGGGACAGTATTCATATTCCAATGTAATGTAATAAAATTCCATTAAAAACATTTAGAAAGTTCTTAATGGCATATTACAAAGTTGGTGCTGTCTTGTTTTTCTATGCAGGAGCATCATTAGCAGTACTAGTTAGCTTGAACCAGGTGGTTAATGGCTACAACTGAAACAGTCAAGGGCAGGGGATCAGACAACAGAAGCCACAGGGCCAGAAGGCTACATAGCACTACCTGATACTAGCTTTAGCAAATAGCTGCACTGTTACCCTTTGCTTATGAGAATACAGTCATTGGTTCTTCCTGTTTTAGATTGTTTCTACCTTTTCCATTGGAAAATGGGGCATTTTTTCAGGGTAGGCAGTCAAAATGCAATAGTTAAACTAGCAAGAATATTTTAGAATACTGTGTAATGAAACACAGCAGTGGAGCAATGCCAGAAACAGAGTGCCAGGAAAACACCATATCATTATTACTGTGGTCATGTGTTCCAAAAGGAAGCAGAGACCAATCAACTACCAGGAAAAGCATTACTGTGTCATAACAGGTGACTTTGCATGATAAGAGTGCAGGAAACAGATGGGTACTAAAGAAAGCTTTATTCTGACTGAACTACTTGACTGGATTCTGCAACAAGGAGGGAAACTTGTCTTAAATGTCCAGATATATGGACACTGAAGTGTGACTGAGGCGCAGTCCTGCTGACATGTGTTACACCCCACCAGTTTAGGCATTTGCTCCATGCATGCTCAGTGAGTACATCTGCATCTGTGGGGTCATACATTACTCAGAATAGTGTTGCATTATATGTGATCTGCATTTTCCTACTGGTACTAATGCACCATACTGGTCCAGGCATTGTGCCAACATGGCGTATGCTTGTTTTCTGCTGTATTTCTAGAGACAGCCATGCAGTAGCATATTTTGCTTGGTAACATTGTCAAAAATTCACACATGAGCCATTTCTAACTGTCCTACACAGCTGAGTGGCTGTGGAAAATGATACAACACACTGCAATGGGCCACTTGATCTTTTATATTCAAGAATAACATTATAATCTAAATGGATAAGAGGACTCCAACAAGCACAGGAAAGTACTATAACCAATGTCATAGTGTGAACAGCCACAGAACAGGGACCACAGTCACCAACAGCTACACATGGAACCTAATCAAGATGGCAGGAGATGTTTAATTTAATGTAGAGTTTTGACTCAACTCAGGCTTCGCAGCAGTGTGCCAACTGCCTAGTGGCCAGGAAACAAGGTGTATTTATGGGCATTCTGTGACTTCGGATTATGTACCTATTTTGGTTGTAAAATTGCTCCTTAAAGACTGACACAGTTACTAAGTCACCAGTCAGTAACATGTAAAGTAGATGAAGCTGCAGTGATATCGCAATTCAGATTGTCCTTTACCATCCACAGATTCCTTGGATTAGAGGTTGGCTCAGCCTATAGCTCACAACAGTTCCTCGATTCATTGCCTCTTACATTTGTGTCTCAGGTCATAGCTCATTCTTCAACTGTTATCAGCTGCTAGGTAATGGTTAAAGTCTTCACCTCATAGACAGAAGGTACATGGTTTGATGCTGACCTCAGGTTATTAACTTGACTTAAATTGGCCCTTCCAGGCAGTTAGCCTGTTGTTCACGTATGAACCTGTATGTCTATTTATTTCATGGTTAATAATGGATGAAACTATAGCAGACCATCTTGCAAGACAGGGTGCTTCATTATTAAGGATACTGAAATACAGATTTATTAGAAAGTCTAGGTCATGATCTGGCAATGTGTACAATTTAATTAGAATTCAGTCCTTCAATCTCAGGTGTTGACATGGGCTTTTATTTTCACATTCATCATCCACTGGGTAAGGACAATGAGAAAGGGCACTCTGTAAGGTCAATCTGCCAAAGACTCTCTATTCATCAGGATCCATGGTCCAGTTGTTCTTTAGCGGATGCACAGCTAAGCCCTTCATGTGTTTCTTAGCTTCAGATGAGCATTTAGAGACTCAGTCTGAGTTAACTACTCCACAGGCAGTGTATCTCCAAAATGAAACTAAAAGTATGAAAAATACTGACACTGCAATGGGGGATGAACTGGGACCAAAGGTAAAGTCTGCTAATTCCCAACAAATCTAAGAAAAGCATGTGCCAATAACTGGTGTCCTAGAGCTAAGGAGGGAGGGATCAGTGGTAGATCTAGAAATTTACAAAAGGAGGGTGCATGTAAACTGATAAATCACTTATGTGCACTTCAAAGGAACCTCAATACTCCAATTGGTCCTTGAAAGAAGGGTGCATATCCCTGTCCTACCCCGTAGGATCTGTCACTAGATATAGTAGAGAAACAAAGGACTATTACTGCAAGGTATGATCTACCTATCACATTTTTATCTTTATACAGGCAGCATATAGTCCTTTGCTAACATTTCAGAGTTCTCAGAATATTAGGTCTAAGCCATACATCTATGAGTACAGTACATCAGGTATTTTTTTATCAACACATGCCACAGGTTCTGCAGTGTGGGGGAGGAGGGGCTGCCACAGGTTGTGCAGCACCCTCCCTCCCAGGATGGGCATTCTCATCCCTCCCTTTTGCTCTGTCACCCAAGCCACTAATCAAACACAGGTGAGCTGAGCCATGGTTAGGGCTTTATCCCTTTATGCCACTTGAGCAGGGCAGCTGGGCTGTAGTTAAGGATTTATCTATCTGCACCACTTCAGTGGCAATTTTCATTTTTAAGTTGATCTATTTAGTGATGGTGGATGGTTTTCAGCAGGAAACATTTAGTTGAAATTACACTTTTCATGAGTAAAAGCTCATTACATCTTATAAATTCTGCTACAACTGTTGGGCCACTATGAAGGATTGTGGATACCACTGTTGGCGAAGGGAGTTATCCCTGTATTTTTCCCTATTAGAGTTAGCATGAATTTACTCTCTTGAAAATTTCTGACAGTTGCAAAGACTATAAATAGAACAGTTACTCAAAAGTAGAAGTTGGGTGGTTACCACACATACTCACATTGGTGTAAAATACTGCAACAGAGACCACTATTCCATTAAGTAATGAATCTTTATTGAAGAGAAAAAAAAATATTGGTGAAGTCTCTGTATACACTGAAGCAATAGAACTACACAAAGGGCTATTTCTATTAGTCCACAAAAAAAGTCTCTCAAACCAGTTTTGTTACAATCCAAAGGTGCTTTTCATCATCTTTCTTCTTTTATGACGTCCTAATGGAAAACATCTAACATTCTGGAAGGTTTTCTTTTTTGTAGCACAATCCTACAAACTACAATTCCATGCCCAAACTCCCACATCATTAAGATACCAGCTTCTCTAACAGACCCAGAGCCCACCTGTAATACAATAAATGCTCATTAACTAAACCTTTCTATCTACTACAAAAATATATCGGTCTGTTTTAAAGAAGCATTATTATTTAGACTATGTACAAAATGCTCTATTTATATCAATGGTATTTACTTTTATGTCTGTTCAATTTAGTGACAATTTGACATATCATATGGCAAGAACTTCCACACTATGTAATATTCACATGCGTAGATATATACTATTGATTTTGATTAAACTTGACCCAGAAGTAACTGAAAATGAAACCTACAAGCTGAGCAAAATCTGCTGTACCCAAATTTATATAGTATATGTTGTAGAAATACATGGTCTCACCAGCAGAAAATGTTAATGTACAGATTTTACCACCACTCATACAGAAAGTCGAAACATAGTTCAAACTATACACATTCAAAATGGTGTAGTTACTGCAGCTGAGCATTGAATTTCCATTGCTATTTTCAACAAACACAGAAGATCCTTGCATCCATCTAACACCTTCTTGGCAAATGGGACCTCAGTTTAACATATCATGTGAAGAGTGGCAGATTCAGGAGTGTATAGCTCTCTTGTGCTGTACTGCAATGCCATTAATGGGAAATTAACCCAACTACCGTGGGTAGCGAACAGACTGCCATTACATGGTGGATTTGCCTGGAGAGCATACAGAGGGGTTATAAAGTAAAACTGATGATACCTTTAAGAGATGTCTTCAAAGTATAGGATTTTTCCAGCAGAGAGGGAATAATTCAATGGATGAGGGTATGGGTACAAGGGGCTGACATGACGTTGCTTCACGTAGCATATCTAGTCACTCACAACAGTAGACATGCAGAACTTTGAGATTTAAGAGATCTCTAAGTACAGCTGACTGTTTCTCTTTGACAGGAATTACTTAATTTGATTGGAGCAGAATTCCAGGATGCCACCCCAGTATGTAATTCACTTTGCTGGAGTAATACTCACAGATCACTTAAAGGTGTCTCTGAGGTATACACCCTAGAAATGCAGGGGGGATACACAGCTGAGGCTGAAACTGTTGGATGGCTTGTGATAGTGTAGGGTGTCCTTTTCATAATGCCAAAACAAGAACAAATTGCTTAGAAATTGATATATAGTGGTCTAGATAGCTAATAAATAAATAATGTGGGGGGTTCACAACTTTATTACACTGACACCTCACATTTGGACTTGTACTTTTATTTTATTTTTATTGGACTGCTATCTTTACTGTAATCTATTTCATGGAGGTTTTCTCCCTGTGCCTCCACTGAAAACTGTCTCTCTGGGCCCAGTGGACTTCCCCTGTAATCAAACTGGAAATAAATAAATAAATATTATGCATAGCCCAAAACAAATCAGTGCTAGACAAAGCTAACAAGCTGATGAAGCACATGACCACTGTTTTGTAGCAGAGAGTGGTAATCAAAAGGATAAAAAGCATGACATAGTATGATCAGGAATAGCATGTGTATTAGAGCATAGCTGCATGGTCTCAAGTACATTTATTATTTATTTATGCAGTTATTGACACTTATAGAATATAATGTTGTATAATCTCAGTTATCCAGTCAAAAGACAGACGGACCCTCATGTTTAATATCCCTCTATAACAAAATGAGAACGTAACCCTTGTATTGAAAAGACAAGTTTTGATCTAGACAATGACAAGTAGTACAGTATTAAGAAATAGTTATATTGCAGCACGGTGGTGCAGCGGTTAGTGTTGCCTCACAGCAAGAGGTTCTCCCCTTTGATTCTCGGCTGGAGAGCCTTCTGTGTGGAGTCTGCATGTCCTCCCCATGGTTGAGTGACGTTTAAAGACATGCAGGTAGGTGCGTGCATGAATGGGGGTCCTTCCCTGAAAGTTGGGCATCGGGCTGGCAACTTGGCACCGTAAAATTCCACTGCCAATCATTAGCGGACTGGAGTTCAGCTGTGGCGACCCCTAACCAGGAAAAGCTGAAAGACATTGCTTTTGCTATATTGCAGCACTGACCATCATTATTTTAGAGAACACAAATCAAGGGGTGGCATAAGCCAAACAAAATCGGGCTAGGCTTATAATTGCCCCAGGGCAGATAGCCTAGTATGAACCTATGAACCTATGTGGGAGGGGGCTGCCACAGGTTCTGCAGCATGGGGGAGGGGGCTGGCACAGGTTCTGCAGCATAGGGGAGGGGGCTGGCACAGGTTCTGCAGTGTGGGAGAAGGGGGCTACCACAGGTTCTGCAGCATGGGGGAAGGGAGCTGCCACAGGTTTTTCAGCATGGGGGAGGGGGGCTACCACAGGTTCTGCAGCATGGGGGAGGGTGCTGTAAATTTTACTATAGCCTCGTCCTGTACTGTGTGTAGCATCGCAAAATCAGCAGACTAAATCTAGTGCTTGGTATCTGTGCCATATTACACTAGAACCTCTGATATGACTGAGCTTTGTGTTGTGGAATAAAGCCACGTCACTATTTTTATTTATTTATTTAATCATACCCATACTAGTTAGGTTACCTGACCCTTAACAGACTCTTCTCAGCCATAACCCTAGCCCAAAGGCAATGACAGCATGTATACACAGTTTGAAGTATGCAGACGTACTTAAAAGTATGGAAGAAACTGGAGTACCTGGAATAAACACACTTGGACACAAGAGAAATCAAGCAGACTCCCTAAAAATAACAATGTGAGGTCAAGACTAAACCCCCCAGATCCTAGAGTTGTGAGATGCCAACCCTAAGAAGTGTACTGGTATGCCAATGACTTTGTCCTTAGATCCACAGAGCAGGTGCTGTAGTGGAAACCAGGCCTAGTATGTGCCCTTCAGGACACATGACAAATTGACTACTATTTCATCTGGTCAACAAAGAGGGACCAGGCACGTCAGCAGATTAAGGGTGCAAAGATTTAAGGCACCAAAGCAATTAGATAAAACTTTTGAGTGAGGCATCTGTAAGAGAGTTATGCTCAGAACCTGGACTATATGCCAGTGATGGCCATCTCCAGTGGCAGAATAAAAAAGGATAAGGATTGTTAGGCCAAAATTAGTTTTCTGTGGCACATGTGCAATGATGGCATTGCTACCATTGAATTCCATGCATCTAAAGGTGCATCTTTACTCCATTAGACATAAATGTGATCACCTATGTTTTCAGTGCCTATGCAGACCACTCATAATTAATAGTGCAATACAAAAGTATACTGCCCTCTGTATCACAGGAATGACAGCGTCAGACTCACAACTGCACAACAACAGCAGCAATAAACAGGCTGCTGTGCTGTCACCTGCATTACAGGAGATGTAGTTAGCTGGAAAACAGCCCTTGTTATGCTTTACAAACAGGTTCAGTATCTGCAGAAACCCTTACCCAGTGCTGCTACTCACTTAACAGAACAAGTTCTGGACAGGTAAACTAATGAGAAAAAAAAATAAGATGCATCTTCATAGTACAAAGGCAAGAAAGTAGCTTGTAAAGTCAAAGTCCTGTGCACTAAACTGCTTTAGGTAAAGATAACTTTCAGCAAATGTTCACAAAGATAATATCATGTGATTTATACTACTGATTCATTACCTGTTTGAGACATCAGGCTCAAAGGTCAGCTAATAAATCTGTTAGCTGGAGAACAATATACAAGTGATCTTCTGACACACACACATTATAAACATTGTCTCAGAAACTGATGTACGTGGATCACACCAGTACAGCTTGTTCTTAAGCAGGCTGGCCTTGGTGAATGCAAAGGGAAAAAGTAATATCGCAGTCACTCATAACTCCAGCTGTGACATGTCTTCACTCACATATAAATGACATTACCGAGCAAAAATTTAATGAAGACTCAATGTGTGTTCACCTGAAAGAGGTAAGCTCTTTCGCTCTCCTGTTATACGGTGTTAACTATCTCAGTGCAAGGCATATGGGCAGAATGGAAGACACTGAAAATAAATAGCTCACTTTTATTAATTATAAGAGACAGCAAAAAGAAAGTTTGAATTCATTGTTGTAAAACAGCTAAAGCATTTACTGAGGACACTTACTATGGTATTCAAGTGATTGCTTCTTTCAGATGAATCAGTCACTTTAAGAGCTATTGTAAAAACAAAATCTTTTGAAGACAAATCCTTAGTATTATAACATCAGTGGAATAGCCTAAAGTGAAATATCATCAGCAGGAGAAATGCTACAGTTTATGCCCACATTTAAGCATCAGTCTTTATATAACACATGCCTACCTAAATGCATAATAAAGACCTCAACATTGTGGTTGTTCTGCATGTATCAAAAGAACTGTTTGTCCTCAGACTACACAACTGGCAGATGTGGCACAAAAGATGCCTTTAAGGGAGTGAGTTCCGGCTGCAGTGAAGACCACAGTGGTGCCATTCTTGGCTGAAGTTGTGCCCTATCCCAGGTCTATTACTATACAAGGGGTGTTTGCTTAACAAGTCAGTTCCCTGCTGTGGGCTGTATGCCATTATGTTTGTGAACTCAGAAGTGCTATTCTCACCATAAACATTTACAAATCTGTAACCAGGGAAACATGCATCAAAGTTTATCGTACTTCGGTATTTACATCCAGCTGCAGTTTTCATGTTTTGTTTGACTGATCAGGTTTCTTGCATGACCTTATATAAAATGTATCTCATTTATGCAAATGCTAGTGCATGAAGGCTTAAGGGGGCAACACATAATCACACAAAAACATACTCGGAGGCTCTAAATAAAGATCTGCCGAAGCAGCAGAGACCTCCAAAGCAGACACCCAAGCAGCCACTACCCCAAAACAAAACACGTGCAACACATATCTCACAAAGCCAGTGTGCCAAACAGTCACAGCCCTTAAGACTAAACAACACACCTGATACACTTGTAATAGTTGACTCTATCGTCAGGCACACTGACGTCCCGCTCACCAGGCTGAACAAGGAGAGGGTCACGGTGAGCAGCCTGTCGGGCGCTAGGATCCATCACATAACACAAGCACTCAGGTCACTCCAAGGCAAGTACAAATATGACTCAGTCATTGTCCATGCTGGTGTGAATGACCTGAGACGTACCTCCCTGGACTACATGAAAAGAGACATAAAGGAGCTCTCTGAGCATGTAGCCCAGGCCGGTATGACCCTGACCTTGAGTAGCATCTTACCCTCACCAAGAATGATGCCACAATATGAAGACAAGATGATCAATTTCAACAATTGGCTTAAGTACTGGTGTCATTCAAAGGGGATCCAATGCCTGTCAGCTTGGGATGATATGCTCGACAAGCCACAATGCTTCGCTAGGGATGACTTGCACCTGTCTCCCCTGGGCTTTCGGATATTGGCAAAGGCTCTTGCTACCCCCATAGTGCCTTTTAGGCAAGGCTCAAAAGACAAACCCACCTCCATAGGTATCACAAGGGATAAGAAACTAAGAGTAATGCTACTCAACGCCAGAAGTCTAAACCTCAAGATGCACACACTCGAAACTCTCCTTAGCATGGAGAACATCGATATCTGTGCAGTAACAGAAACCTGGTTCAGGGCTCCCGAGAGCACCCCAGCATTACCAGGTTATACCTCATACCATGCTTTTCGGCCCCAAAACTTGGATCGAACCACAAAAGGAGGGGGAGTATCGATATTAATCAAAGATACCCACACCTCCAGGTTGGTGGCAAAGCACGAAGCATCAGAGACTATCCATGTGCAACTAACAGTGGGTAAAACTGCTTTCCAGTTTATAGCCTGCTACAGACCACCCTCCCAAATCCAGGAACCCCACTCGGCCTTCCTGAGAACACTGGAAAATATGAAGGTCTCTCCAAACACCATTATATTGGGCGACTTCAACGACCCAAACATAGACTGGGAGCATTACTCTAGCTCCAACACCCTAGCCCAAAGGTTCCTAGAATTTATAAACTCAGATGCTATGGAACAACTTGTTACCACTCCCACAAGAGGGGAAAACATACTGGACCTGATCATCACCAACATGGGGACTCTATGCTCCAGACCAGAAGTGTATCCCTCACTGGTAAGATCAGACCATAAACTAATCTCACTGGATATTCACATCCTGACCCCACCCCCTGCCCAGAAAACCACAGTGAAAAACTTCTCTAAAGCAAATTTCACACTCCTCAAAACTGAGGTGGAATCCTTCAAAGCCCCTGGGCCTGTGGAAAATATGGCCCAGACCACAGAATCCTTTATAAACGCAGTCTATGAACACCTTCAGGAATGCATGGATCATGCGATCCCAAATAAAACCAAGACCCAATCCTCCAAAGGCAGACGTCCTGTCTGGTGGACCCCAGCCATAAACAAACTATACAATAGAAGGAGGAAGCTACTAAATGATAGAGCAAAATCCCAAAAAGGGAAGGCATCACTGATCAGTATTAGCAAAAAACTACGGGCACACATAAAATTGTCTAAGGCCAGCTTCGAGAGAAAAATTGCACAGGACACTAAGGATAATCACAAGGCTTTCTTTAGTTATGTTAGGAACCTGGGTGGTAATTCCCAGATATGCTCAGAATTAGTCCAAAATGACAAAAAATACACCGAACCCACACACATTGCCTACATCCTAGCTGACAGGTTCAGCACAAACTCCACCCCCCTCCCCACCAAAAGGGCAAATATCTATCCCAGCAGAGTGCTGCCTCCCTGACATCTCAGATGCTCAGGTAAGAGCCGCCCTCTCCAAAGCAAAAAACACAGCATCAATGGGACCAGATGGTGTCCCGGGCTGCATCCTACATGAACTCCAAGAAGAGCTAAACCCAAACATAAAACTACTGTTCAATCTCAGCCTTACTACAGGATATGTGCCCAAAGAGTGGCGTACAGCAACAGTGGTCCCTCTCCATAAAGGTGGTGCCTCAACGGATCCTGGAAACTATCGCCCATAAGCCTGACTAGCTTGGTCTGCAAAGCTATGGAAAGGATCATCATGGACCTCATAAATAAAGATATTGGGGACCTTCAAACACTGGATCCTACCCAGTTCGGCTTTGTTAAGGGCAGATCCTGCCTCTTAAACCTGGTTGATTTCTTTGAAACAGTCACCAAGGCCATTGACGAGGGGAAGGTGGTCCACACAGCCTACCTGGACCTAGCAAAAGCCTTCGATACAATACCCCACTCGGGCATTATAAATAAGCTCACCAGCTTAAATGTAAACCCCTATGTCACTAGATGGATTGCAAACTGGCTCAAGGACAGAACCCACATGGTTAGAATTGCTGGAGCCATGTCAGACTCCAAACCAGTTACAAGTGGTGTCCCACAAGACTCAGTCCTGGGACCTCTCTTGTTCGGTATATATTTCTCGGAGGTACAGGCCAACACGGAAGGACTGTGGCTGACCAAGTTCGCAGATGACTGTAAACTGGGTGCCATAATCGACTCTCCAGCCGACACAAGCATCCTCCAAAAGGGCCTCATAGAAACACACAACTGGTGCCAGAGCCATGGCCTCAAGCTAAATGCCAAAAAGTGTATAGTCATCCCTTTGGCAAAAACAAAGTGCCCACAAATTACCACATAGGTGGTAATCCATTAAGTACAGAAGAAGTAATTAGGGACCTGGGGACCCAAGTTGATAGCAATCTCTCATTTGACAACCATGTGGCCAAAGTGGTTAGAAAAACATTTTATATAGCCCACCTAATCATGAAGGGATTCACATCTAGATCAGGGGAGGTCATCATGCCTCTTTACTCATCCCTCATCAGGCCCATAATTGAGTACAATGCCCCTTTTGGGATGTACCTTACCAGACAGCTGCAGCTACTGGAAAGACCCCAAAAGTACCTCACCAAGAGGATCAAAGGGCTCAAACAGATGCCATATGCTGCCCGGTTAAAGAAACTGCAGCTCTACTCAGTGGCATACCGCCTGTTCAGAGGCGATCTGTGCCTGACGTATAAAGCCATGTCCAACCCGGAATTAATGGACATGCTGCACCTCAGAAAATCCAAATCCCATCGAGCTACACGCTCGAGAGACTTGAACCTCAGCACTGAAATAAATAGGACATGCTGGAGGGACAGATTCATAACCCAGAGGCTCCCTTCACTCTGGAATAAAATCCCAGTCCAGGTTAGGCAGAGTCCCTCATTGACTCTCTTCAAGAGGAATCTTGATGAGTGGATGGGAGATCGTAGGTTTACCCCGGGTATCACTTCTGTGTCACTGTTAGACAGAGGCACAGTATACTGACCTCGAAAAAGGGCATAGCAAAATAAATTTAAAATGGGTGGCGAAAGCCAAACACATTCTGGCTAGGCTTATAAATGCCCTAGGGCAGATAGCCTAGTATGAACCTATGAACCTATGAAAGGTGCAAAAGGTATGGTAATTTAGGTTTCCAGTAAGTGGTTGCGAAAAAGTGAAGTGAATGTCAAAATGGTGAATGGTAAGACAAAGACTATCGCTCTGTGGCCCTCTGTCAGCACAGTAGCAGCCACCTTCCTTCACCCGAACTGGCATCAACATAATGTATGTCCACTTAAAGAAACTTGTGGCTAAGCCTTGAATATTACCCCTGGTATTGTATATCAGGAAGAAAACATTACAGCTGCCATCAGTAAACGTGCAATAATTAAAAACATTTATAAAGCTGGCTAATACTATCCTTCCCACTAAAAAATATTACAACTGCACCTGTTATTTTTGAAATAAACTATTTGTAAAGCTAGCAAATATAGTAAACTATTTGTGAAGCCACTGAATAGTGTCACCAAAATAAATAAACAAAATAAAATAATTGCCGTAGTACCTGTGATTTGTGCAATAAATCTGCTTCAGTAGTAACTAAATAACACTTTTGCAATAAGTTTACAAATATGAAATTGATAAGAAGTATTAAAGGCAAGTGCTTAAGGGGGCAACAGCCTCTCTTGTATAGTGCATTTTACATATGATACAATGAAAACTGACAAACTACCTACACATTTTACATTAAAAAAATGATAGAATGATAATTGATAAAATACCAGCAAATTGTACAACAAAAGTAAAACAATGACATGCACAATAAACATAAAGACAACAAGCACACATCTTCATGTATGAACATCATTCATGCTGTGCAGGAGAAAAAGTATTACGGATGAAAGAAAACATTACCATGCGCACACTTGAAACTCTAGGTGCTTTCACTTTAGTTAGTCACTGGATATGGCTTCATTTTTCTCTGTTCCACAAGAAGGAAGGGTTAACATACTGATTCAAATGAGAATGACAGCTTTGACTGCTTTGACTGTTAAACCCACTGTCAATCATTCTACCTCAACCTATCGCCTGCATGTTGTGAAAACAGTGCTGCTATTCTTAACAATCTCTGTCAAAATATTCAGTGCTGTTTTTATTACAAGTAATGTAAATGGCATTATAAACAACCGATGTGTATCACTTTAAGATTTAGTTGTCAAGTTGCAATACTAAGTAGCTTAAAAGCAAACATAACAAACAGTTGCATGATATTCAGTATCTGATGGGAGGTTGGCATAATGGTTAAGGGGCTTACCTTGAAGACATAAGGTGCAGTGTTTGATTCTCACATGGTGTAATTGGCTAAGTTTAAAATTGTTAGGCTAGTACTAATCTATGAATGAAAGATTAACTATTTTATAAATGGTAAAAACCAGCATTCATGTTTACTGAAAACCCCAGACACCACAGGACAAACCTAAATTAAACAGATAAGTCACACATGCAAAAGCACAGTCATGGCCCACCATATGTTTCTTTAGCAGAATTACCTTATACAGGTGAAAGAAATTAGTTTATAAAATCCATGAACTAGTTCAGTGATAAACTGGCAGTGTTACAGTTATTCAGTATCATATTTATTGTGAACAAAATTACTGATAGCCAAATTAAATGCAGGCATCTGTCCTGAGTACAGACCATTTCCTTGACTATAATATGATACAAAAGGGCACAACAGTAGGTGATATAATCTAAAAACAAAACAAATTTTGTCTTTAATTAATGAATGCCCACTTTTGTAAATAAGACGTGTCTTCAAATTCAAACAAATTCTTACTATATAGCCAGTTAACATGGGTTGGGTAATTATTTTGACAGAGAATCTGTGATTTGAGCCAAGGTAAAGCTGCAGAGAAAGCCGTCATCTTGACAGAGAATCTGTGATTTTAGCCAAGGTAAAGCTGCAGAGAAAGCCGTAATTAGCAAATAACTACAATGCCTCTGAATAATACCTTTCAATCTCTTAGCACAACAATTTTGTATAAAGCCAAACATGATGGGGGGAGGCCCCCAAAGCAGGGAAAGATTTTAAATATTGGTCTTATAAACTTAGAACATTGTTGGAATAACAGGTTTTGTATTAGTTTGCATATTCTGAGGGTTTGAAATTGAAATGTCTGTCATTATATGGTGAGTTCTGTCCTCAGTGATTTGCCAGAAAACCACAACTTCTATTAGAAACAGGTAAAAAATTATGAGGCAAAAATCTAGACATTCTGTGAAATTCTGGACAGTTGAGAGGTGTGCTCTGAATCAAATGGTGTCAGACCTAACCATGCTGTTCTCCTTACCAGCCAACCTTACATGCATGCATGTGTACATACATACACTCGACTCCTTGATACCTACCTGTAGTCATGGTAAGAGCTGCAGCCATTCATCCAGGGCTGAATGAGTAAACAACAAAAGATGTTCACTGTTTCATCCTACTGAAAAAAATTAATTTGGTAGAATGATGCTTTGAATCTCTCTACCACATGAATCCACCACCAGCACCATTTCCAATATAGAGAACTTGGCTCATTCACATTAGCTGCTCCCTGGACTGTAGCATTTTTATGCATCTTCATCAGTAAAACTGGTCTTCATGCTACAGTGACTGCAGTAGAAAACACCAGTGGGAGGCACTCTCCAAGTCAGTCAAACAGCAGTGGGAGTGCGCTCTCCGAGGCAGTCAAACAGCAGTGGGAGTGCGCTCTCTGAGTCAGTCAAACAGCAGTGGGAGTGCGCTCTCTGAGTCAAACAGCAGTGGGAATGCGCTCTCTGAGTCAGTCAAACAGCAGTGTGAGTGCACTCTCTGAGTCAGTCAAACAGCAGTGGGAGTGCGCTCTCTGAGTCAGTCAAACAGCAGTGGGAGTGCGCTCTCCGAGGCAGTCAAACAGCAGTGGGAGTGCGCTCTCTGAGTCAGTCAAACAGTGGGAGTGCATTCTCTGAGTCAGTCAAACAGCAGTGGGAATGCGCTCTCTGAGTCAGTCAAACAGCAGTGTGAGTGCACTCTCTGACTCAGTCAAACAGCAGTGGGAGTGCACACTCTGAGCCAAACAGCAGTGGGAGTGTACTCTCTGAGTCAGAATTAGTACAATGCAGGAATCTTACAAGTTAAGGTTTCCATATCAAGGTAAGCCTTTCTGAATCCCAGGGACATTGTGTTATTGGTTTCACTTCATAATCTCGAAATGCTGAAATACCAAATTTCAGCATTCCGAGACCATGAAGCCGAACCATTCACAATACCGAATCCCACAATCACGAATCACACAGTCATGAACATACATACACCATACACCACATAACACGCACACCATTCCACCCACAGCACACAAACCAAACAACCCTACACTACATATAAGCATGGGGGTGCCCCCCACACCCCCCTACTTATATATACCAACTCTGAGATCACACATAACATAAAAAAAAACTCACACCATGGCATTCTCCACTCACTCGCAACAAATACACATCACACATACACAAACACTAACAAATCCAACACTCACACTCATACTTACACCTCCCTACCCTTACCCACACATACAACGTACAGAAACACACACACACACACTCATTCACCTGCAATTTCAGACACCATACCAGCCAAACACTACACGCAACGAACTGGAAAAGCATAAGCGCAAATTCGAGATATTCAAATTCACTCTTATGCACTTTAGGCATTCTGAATTTTCTGCTTCATGATCTCGGAATGCTGAAATTCGGTATTTCAGCATTTCGAGATTATGAAGTGAAACCGTGTTATTACATAAACTTTCAGTTCTTCTTGTTTACTTATTGAAATAATAGCAAAAAAAAAGGGGAGTGGTAAAAATTAAATGTTAAGCATATTTGTAACATTTTCTTTAAGGTATTTGATTATTTTATTTATTAGTGACACGCTAAGACCTAATAACTTAATACAGTATTCCTTATACACAGATAACCTGCCCTGCCATTTTGTGTCTGCATTTGGCGCTGGGTTTTGTACAACAGTGGTAGCATCTCCTGTCGATGTTGTGAAAACAAGATACATGAACTCTCCCCCAGGACAGTACAAAAGTGCACTGAACTGTGCATGGACCATGCTTATCAAAGAAGGACCAACAGCGTTTTACAAAGGGTAAGCCACTGCCTAATACATCTTCCTGCTGGTTTTCTTTCTTTCTTTCTGTTTAGTATGGAGTGTGTTTTTAAAGCCAACAGGTTTCTGAGAACTAGTTTTCAGTTGTGCATCCAAGACCTCCATAATTATGCGTGTCTGTGTTATTTATGAGTTAAATTATTTTATTTTATTTTATTTTGGCAACATTATCAATATTCACTTCCTAGAAGGTGATGTGCAGGCTGCAATTGTCAGTAACCTAGAAAAGATGAAGATATGGATTTTATAACGTTATAACGGTTACTTTTATTAAAAAAAAAAAAAAAAAAAAAAACAGAAGTGAAACTGTGGAATCTTTCCTATATTATAATAATGCAAAACACCTTGCAGACTGGGGTACAGTAATTTCTAGTTAATTATCAAGTCTGAGAAAGTGGTTTAATGCTTATCCTGTTGAAGAGCAAAATGCATGGGTGGCTGTGGTGGAATATGTTACAAGTCTGTGGTTGCAGAATTTTACTGTATTCTTATACCCTCATTAAGAGCTCAGGCTTCAACCCTCTGTATTAACTGCTAGGCAGAAAGCTTATATAGTCAACAGGGGTGTGAAGGCTGCACGTCACAAAAGGGTAAAGATCTCATTCATAAGCACGTTAAAGGTGTAACAGCAAATTCTGTTTTTTTTTTTTAATCTGAATTGCGTTTGTGTTTCAGAGTGCTTGGACCTGCAGCATTGGTCTTACGCTTCTGACAGTAACCCTTCTTATCTGCTCTGACATCACACTCATATTATAAAACTTCACTTTATTTTCAATTACAGTTACATTTTATGGCTATATAATGTACTCAGAGAAAAGGATGGAGACAAACAGATACCTCAGGGGTCAGTATTAGGACTGCACTTTTTCATTGTCCTATAAGCAACACTGCAGTACCTTTGCTTAATTAATTGCAAAGACTGCCCATTGTGTCACTAAAATCTATTTCTCTTTGCTTAGATGTGGAAAAGGTTCTTTGACTACTTGGTGAACAACATTGCACTGAAATACTAGCATAAAGAATAGTATATTGTGTAGGCTGCCAGAAATGGTGCAATGTTTCCAAAAGTGGCTGCCATAAGACAGAAACACTATTAGCTGCAGTGTATTCTTCCCTAAGAATATCTGCACTGCAGGAATTTAACTTCTTGTTACACAGGCAGAGAACAGGCACTCATGTGGCAAACCTGCTAGGAAATGTTAGTAGAAGTTATGTTAGGATCTGAAGACCAGGGCTGACATGCACCTGGAAGAACAGAAAGTTGATGCGCAAAAACTCCTTAAAATGCAGTCTAGAGCAGAGTAGCAGGTACAGCATATGTAGAACCCAAAGGTAAGTGGGGAAGGCTGCTTCTGGTTTTACACTGCTTTCAGATAAGTGGTGTCTGGCACCCAGGAAACACAGGACAGTATACTTGTATAATTCCTCAGGACTGGACACCCTGTGCTGGGGGCATGAGTTGGAATAATTAATTCAAAAAGGAAAGTGGCACCCCCATTGTGAAGTCTTCCCTGGTGAAATGTGACCACAAATCAGTCTCATTCGAAGTTACTATCACTTCTGCCCCCCACTCCCCGTAGCATAAACTAAACTAAAAATCTTCCACAAAACAGATTATAACCTCTTACAGGATGGTATAAATAGTTTCACTGCACCTCCTCCCTCAGATGGAGCTGGCAGCTATGCCAAGTTCTACACAAATGCTTTATACAAACACCTGAACAACTGCCTTGATGCAGCTGTACCTGATAGGACCAAAAAAGCTCCTCAAGGAAGACCAGACCTGTGTGGTGGACAATGGCCATTAACATGCTTTACAATAAGAGGAAGAAATTGCCATCTAAGCATAACAGGGAACAAGCCCCAAACTGGAAACACTCCCTCCTCAGCTTAAACAAGCAAATAAGACTCCTTGTGAAGTTCTGCAAAGCTAACTATGAATCCAAATTAGCTTCTTCAGCTAAGGACAACCATAAAGCGTTCTTTAGTATCATCTGTAACCTAAAAGGAAAGGCTCAGATTTGTGCCGAACTGGTGGTTAATGATAACACATATACCGAGCCTGTGGACATTGCTAACCTCACCTGAGGATCAGAACTGATGAAGTTCTTGTGAAATTATTTGGAATGAAAGTGGTTAACCTGTTATCTTTGAAGTTTATTGTTTTGGCCAATTAAAGTTTATTTTAATTAAGAATTCATGCCTGGTCATCTGTTTGTGAGTTTTATTTTCAAGTGTGGATATAATAGTTTGTTTTATCCTCGTTGCCATGGTTCTAAGTTTGTCAACATTGCTAACATGTTAGCAGACAGGTTCTGTGAAAACTTCACTCCCTCTTCCTTGCCACACTTACCCAAGACATCCCTACCACCTGTCCTCTACCATGTATCTCTAAAGAGTAGGTCTTGAATGCCCTCTCTAAGGTCAAAAAT
The DNA here is from genome assembly GCF_019279795.1 of Protopterus annectens. Taxonomy (NCBI): domain Eukaryota; kingdom Metazoa; phylum Chordata; order Ceratodontiformes; family Protopteridae; genus Protopterus; species Protopterus annectens. The sequence continues at coordinate 1,393,243,243 of NC_056728.1, forward strand.
ACAGCATCCATGGGACCTGATAACATCCCAGGCTGCACCCTACATGGGCTCAAACAAGAATCAGGAAAGCCATTGAGTACTCTTTTCAATCATAGTCTAAGCACTGGCTTTTTCCTAGCTGAATGGAAAAAAGCCACCATTATCCTCTTGCTCAAAGGTGGTGCTTCCACTGACCCTGGGAACTACAGACCTATTAGCCTGACTAGACTTATCTGCAAGGCCATGGAGAGAATCGTCATGGACCTTATTAACAAAGACATTGGTAACCTCCAAACACTTGACCCTACTCAATTTGGATTTGTCAAAGGGAGTTTATGCCTGCTAAACCTGGTGGACTTCATCGAGGCAGTCAACAAGGCCCTTGATGAGAGGAAATCTGTGCACATAGCCTACCTAGACTTAGCCAAGGCTTTTGAGACTATCCCTCACTCTGGCATAATTGACAGCCTCACCCAGCTAGGTATCAACCTATATATCATTGGATGTGTTGCTAAATGACTCACTGATAGAACCCATATAGTCAAAATAGGGGAATCCACCTCCAACAGCAGACCTGTTGTCAGTGGTGTTCCATAGGGATCAGTCCTGAGACCTCTACTGTTTGGAATCTATTTCTCTGAAGTGCAAGCTAAAACTAAAGGTCTGTTGCTGAAAAAGTTTGCTGATGACTGCAAACTGGGTGTGGTCATAGAATCTCCAAATGATGCCAACATCCTACAAGAGGGTCTTACACAGACAAATGACTTGTGCCAAAGTCATGGCCTTAAACTCAATGCAAAAAATGTATTATCATCCCTTTCAGTAAGAGTAATGTTCCTGCTAACTACCACACCAATAACAACACCCTAAGTACACACTCAGTGGTGAGAGACCTGGGCACATAGGTTGACAGCAACCTTACCTTTGATCACCATGTCTCCACAGTGGTAAGAAGGGCATTCTATATTGCTTATCTCATAAGTAAGGGCATTGCATCTAGAAAAAAAAAGTTATAACCTCCCTGTACTCTTCCCTCATCAGGCCAATAACTGAGTAAAAATGCCCCTTTTAGTATGTACATTTCCAAGCACCTGCAGCAATTGGAGAGACCACAAAGGCTCCTCACAAGGAAAATTCAAGGTCTTCAGCATCTGTCCTATGAGGACTGTCTGAAATCAGTGTCACATTATTGTGTTTCATACAGACTGCTCAGAGGTGATCTCTGCTTTGCATATAAGGTAATCTTTGACCCTGCTTTCTTAGAAATCCTACATATCCATAAGTCAAACAGTGTTAGTTCATAAAGTCCTACTTCTCATATTAACCTCCACGGCTTTAGCCAAACTATAACCTCTACAACCAGAATTAACAAACCAAGTAAATAAGAGAGTATCTTAGACTGGATACTTATAAACAAACACCAACAATCTTATAAGGTAGGAACATTGCCAGACAATGTAAGTGATCATTTTTTAACCTACATCATAAGAGAAAAGAATGATCTTCCCAACCTCCCCACCTTTAGGATAGCTCGTTCTATCAAACACTTTAACTTAGAATTATTTCAAACTGAACTTAAAGCCTGTGACTGGAACCCTTTAAAAACCCTTCCACTTGAAGAGGCTGTAAAGTATTTTAACTCTAAATTCCTATCTATCCTAGATATGCATGCACCTAAATGGTCCATCAGAATGAAGTCCAACCCAGCCCCATGGCTCTCTAATGAAACCAGACATCAAATCCTGCTTAGAAACAAAGCATGGGCTAAGTGGAGAGCAAACAGAAATATCTCTGATCAACTAAATTTTAAGCAACTGAGAAATAGTACAAAAAAGGCAATACTTACAGATAAAAAGAACTACTACTGTAAACTGCAGCAAACACAACAACATAATCCTCAAAAGTTTTGGGCTAGTATCAATAAACTCCTTTCCCCAGACCACTCTCAAACACCTACCCCACTTGACGCCGATCCAAATACCCCCCATCAAACTGCCAATACCTTTAACTCTTTCTTCACAGGCACCATACAATCTCTAGCTAGACAACTTATCCCAGACAATTCAAGCCATCCCACTACCCCATCAGGCTCTCTACCTACATTTAAACTACAACCCATCTCTACTACTCTCATCTATAAATTCATTCAAAACCTCAAGCCATGTACTCCTTCTGCTGACCAACTACCATCACAATATCTCCAAAAAGCAGCCAAAGCAATTGCCCACCCTATATCTTTCCTTATAAACAGAACAATCAAAGAGGGTACCGTTCCAATTATTTTGAAAATCTCCCATATTATTCCCCTACATAAAGGTGGGAACTCAAATGACTACTCAAACTACCGGCCTATAGCTCTCTTATCACCCCTAGCAAAAATTTTAGAAAAATGCATTCACAAACAACTTTTGCATCTTCTGTCACAATATAACATAATAGCAGACTGCCAACATGGCTTTAGGCCATCTCATAGTACCACTACTGCCCTTTTATCCTTTACAGATACCATTAATAGAAACCGCAATAAAAACATCCTCTCATCTGCACTCTTCATTCATCGACCTTTCAGAAGCTTTCGACATGGTAAACCGCACCCTCTTAATCAATATTCTTCAATCCCTTTCCTTTGACTCTCAAGCTGTTAAATGGTTCAGCTCCTACCTCAGCAACAGGCAACAGGCAGTTCTCTTTGAAAATCAAATTTCATCTGTTCTGCCAGTCACCCTCGGAGTCGATCAAGGCTCTATTCTTGGACCACTACTTTTCTCATTATATATCAATGACCTCCACATAGCAATTCCTCAAGCCACCTACATTCAATATGCAGATGATTCAACGCTTGTATGCTCAGCAAACTCCCCATCTGAACTTTATTCGCTTACTCAAAAAGTTTTTAATACTGTAGAAACATGGTTTACAAAGCGCTGTCTCCTCCTTAATGCCAAAAAAATCAAACTCCTTCTCTTTTCCGCCACTACCAAGTCCTCCCCCTTAGATTTCTCAGTCTCTTCCAATAATGGCACTGTCATATTCCCTGACTCTACTACTAAACTGTTAGGAATAACCATTGACAACTATCTTACTTTTGATCACCATATAAATAACACCATTAAAACAGTAAACAGAAAAATAGGCTCCTTTTATAAAATAAAACCTTTCCTAACTCCAGTAGCCAGAACCAGAATTGCTCATTCCCATCTAACCTCTACTCTTCTGTATGCCTCACCTACTTATACCAACCTAAAGAAACATAATCTCAACAAACTAGCAACTTCCTACAACAACATCGCCAGATTTGCCACTGGCAATCCCTTTAAAAACCACCACTGTTTGAATCTTCGGCAACTAGACTGGCTTGAATTCCAAAACCAACTGACAATCTCCCAACTTACGATTGTCCACAAAATATTTTATCAACCCAACGCTACCCCTATACTGTCCAATCTCCTTATCCCCTGTAAAAATCTGAATTCCCTATGTTCTTCTAGCAAACTCCTCGCAACCATTATAAAATCTAACAACATGGCTGGTGACTCTCTGTTTACTAACTCAGCAGGAAAAAACTGGAACTTGCTACCTACTGAACTAACCCTAATCACATCCTTGCCTCTCTTTAAACAAAACTTAAAAACACCTCAAAATTCACTGGTTATGCCCCTGTAGCAACCCCGACTAACCACCCCCTCCACCCTCTCCCACCTCTGTACTTTATTTCACATTCCTTACAAACTTCAAAACTTTTAAATTATTTTACTTGCAAGTAAGTCTTGCACTGTTTCAAACTCTAATCTATATACTGCTGAATAATGTTCTACTAGAAGTGAAAACTTCCTTATGTATCTTACTGTGCTACATTCTATTGTTGATTTTCCAAGTATATATATTATTTACTGATGCTTTTTCAAGTGTAAATACTTTTATTATGTTATAATTCTTGCTGTATTTTTTTTTATCAATCCTTTCTTTTAACATGTAATTACATTTTAATTTTTTTTCTATCTTGTTGGAGCTTTTCTCCCCGGGCCTCTACTGAAAATGGAAATATATCCAGCTAGACCAGCCAGGTTAACAAATGTAAAATAAATAAATAAATAAAATATGGGTTAGTCAGTCTAATGGGCTCAACCTGATATGTGACATTAATAGAACCTGCTGGAGGGACAGATTTGTCTCCCAGCGGTTACCACACCTTTGGAACAGACTCTCACTTCATGTCAAGCAGAGCACCTTATTGGCCCTCTTCAACCGCAATCCGAATGGTTGGATGGTTAACCATAAGTTCACCCCAGGGGTTTCACCTATGTCCTTCTTGGACAGGGGTGATAGGTGCTGATCGTGGAAATAAGGGTAAAACATGGCTAGGCTCATAAGGGCCCTAGGGTCATTAGCCTAGTAACCTCCAATGTTCCTATGAAAAGGGGTAATAGCCCACTCAGACTACCTCAGTGTATAAATGCAAGCAAGCAAATTAATTAATTAATTTATATCTACAATTTTAGCCTTCATATAGATCTTACATAAGCAAATGGCCATGGAAGTGGCACTTGAGAGGATATCTTTACAAATAGAGTTCAAGACTGTAAGAGAGCTAATAATGCTGGCCATGTAAAATTCTGTTTTGCCTTACTGTTTTTACCCTCTCCATGTCCACAAATCACATGCAGACAGCACTGGCAAACTTTCACGATCCCTCTCCAAAAACCTATGCAAGGGCAAGGAGTTGATCTGCTGTTTCTTAGTCAGAATGGAATCTGCATTGCTCTTCCCAAGTCAGAGGTTCAACTACTGGGTGACATCTCTATTTCAGCACCCTTAGTGAATGTTTTCCCAGGGTGACATCTCTGTTTCAGCACCCTCAGTGAATGTTTTCCCAGGGTGACATCTCTGTTTCAGCACCCTTAGTGAATGTTTTCCCAGGGTGACATATCTGTTTCAGCACCCTTAGTGAATGTTTTCCCAGGTTGACATCTCTGTTTTAGCACCCTTAGTGAATGTTTTCCCAGGGCAACATCTCTGTTTTAGCACCCTTAGAGAATTTGTTCCCAGGGTGACATTTCTGTTTCAGCACCCTTAGTGAATGTTTTCCCAGGGTGACAGCTCTGTTTTAGTACCTTTAGCGAATGTTTTCCCAGGGTTACATCTCTGTTTCAGCACCTTTAGTGAATCTTTTTCCAGGGTGGTATATCTGTTTCAGCACCCTTAGTGAATATTTTCCCATAAAGGATGAGGACCACATCCTCCCACTCAAATTCACTTGAAAATCAGAATCACTGCCCCACCTTGTAAATCTCAAGGTACTGTCCTGGTACTCCACAAAAGTATGCTAACCATGACACCCTAACAATGTACAGCACCTTCAACATTTTCAGTCAGATCTCATCGAATCCTAACAAGCTACAGCATAAGAACTGCTTAATCGCAGTGCTGATCTCTTCTACAGAAACCGAACAAATCACACCACCTTCTGTTGGTGGTGCCTAATCAGGGGACAGCACACACATTGGATTTAGGCGCTCCTCAAATTGTTCATTTTATATCTTCATGATGACTCAAGATGGGGTTACTGTCCACCCATCCTTGCTAAGAACAGTGTGAAGAATGTACCACCTTCACTTTGGCTGAAAGTTTGTGTGTGTACAATTCTGCATTCATGGCTTACTATATTGATAATCTGATGAAAAAATATTAAATATAAGGCTTTCATCAAGCAATCTGTCCAAAGTGTTATAAGTCTTTACTAATATAGCCGTACTTCTTATTCTGAACTGGTTTGGATTGTAATAACTAAATAACAGAGGGAACATGAGCTTATAAGCTGGAGTCTAATAAACTAATCTGTGAGCCTATGAGTCTATAAATTCTTATGATTTTTTTTTCTGATCTGGTTTACTGCATGATTCATATACATAGTGTGCTGTCTGATGCCAGTCAAGAATGTGCCCTTACTGACTCCATCTGGTGCTTACGTTTCTGTGCAGTACTTGTACATTACATATAACAAGTCTTGTCAGAAATATCAGAAAATCCATCTTTTATTCCAAGCCACAAGAACTTGGCGTAATTGTACTGCCTTGTTGTACTTTTTCTTAAAAGTACAATATTACTTACTATGATGCACTGGTACTTACAGTTAAGTACTAAAAAAGAAAGATTAACAAAATACACTATCCAAAACATTCGATAAATGGAGACTAGATAGTAGTAAAAATGTCAGAGAATTACTTAATGCATTTTGATAAAGTAAATACTTACAATTATATATAAAAAGACAATCTAATTAAGGATGTTTATTTATTTGTTACAGATTTGTGCCATCCTTCTTGAGGCTGGGATCATGGAACATAGTCATGTTTATTACATACGAACAGCTAAAACGAGCAATGATGATGTCACGGAGGACTGTGGAATATGCAATATAAGTCTTACCTGCACTCCTAAAAGAACATTGTGCTGCTCACGCAATGAAATGCACAGTCATTTTTGTAAGGGACATGCACATGCACTTTACAAGCTGGATGGCTCTTTGAAATGACGAGTACACTGTCATGTTACATGTTGTAGTCTGAAACTTGGATTGTACAGGAAACAGCAGAAAAGTCCACTCACACACTTTGTATCACAAACTCCATGTTACATTATCCATGGTACAGCATGTTGTAAAAGATAAGCATTTCATCTTCAGTTACCATGGAAGAATAACTGACCAGAAGACAAAAAAGAGGCTTATATGGTAGTGTAAGAAGGTTATTCATGTACTGACAGGTACTGGTACAATAAATAGGTATGGTGCATCTCTGGAGTTGTAACTCATAAGGTAAAAGACTCATTTGGTAGAAAAGTTTTGCTGGATATAAGGTGAGATATTGCACAAATGAGTGAATGTTCATTTGTGAGTCACATGACTGAATTAAAGTTTTTAAAATATAGAAGGTAAGTAGAAGTGTGTAACAGAATGAATGTTTGATGACTGAAATGGGGGCAGTTGTAAAGATGTCAAACTGTGTCATAGCAATTAGTGTGTCTGTATGAGTGTTTGTGGGTTACAGTCAGACTAGGGGATAGATTTAGTATTGTGCATGTTTGGTGTTTTGAATGTTCTGTGTCTTTTTGTCTTATGTAGTGGTACTGTTAGGGGAAAGGGTTTTAAGTAACAATGTGTAGGACTGGAGTTGGGGCACTGGGCTAGACTTAGGGTTAGCACATATGAGTAAGGGTGGGCAGGGCTTCACTCTTAATCATGTGTGCTTGCTAACCCTAACCCAACAATCACAATCATGCTCATTACATTACTAAAAACCCTTTTCCTAACAATACTACTGTTAATATGATGCTTGCTCTGGGTTTTGTAGCTGGGTTTACTGATGTAGGGCCTTTTCCCAATGGGAGAGAAGAATTCAGTATTTTGTGATTCACTCATATCAGTATTTGGAGGTTTGAGCATTCTCTCTTTTTTGTGTTGTACCATTTGAGGTCCTCTCATTTGTGTATTTTACCTTTCATGATATAATTGTCTTTGGGAATGGCAATTCTGTGTCCTTACCTGTACGTACCATGCATTTCAAATTGTAAAGTCTGTACGAGTGCTACAAAAGGGTGACTTGTAGGTACTGTTATGGATCTGTAACTATATGAATGGTGAACAAAAGGCTGTCATAATTCGTCAAGAAGACGTAAAAGCTGCATTGCTAGTAGTTAGTTTACTGGTCTGCATTATAAAAGAAAAGACAGGAGCATCTTAGTTCTGTGCCGCCGTATATATTTTCAACACAGAAAGCAAGTGTAACAAGCTTGTTTGATAGTCTGAAGCAATACAAAAGCTGAAGTAAGTTTTCTGGAGATAAGTAATATTCAACAGTGCACATATGGTGCTTACTATTAAGCCTGCTACAAAATAAAAGTGTGCACTACCCTTCCAGATAACGAGGCTACATCCTCAAAGGGTTAAGGGTACTTCATAGTTTTTAAGGGGCAGTTTACAGGCTAACTGCTGGCTTCCTGTCTATAGTGTAGAAGATTATGTATGTGAGTATGTATGCATGTATATTTGCACATATATGTATGTATGCATATACATAATAAAGCAAGTTAATTATGACTCTTAACAAGGATTGATAAAATGAATGTTTGTAAAAGTAGTTCAGAACTACATGTATCGCTATGCATATGCATTTATAGATCTTTGTAAAGGCTTGCAGTAGAAGATACTTCAGAGCGATGTGATGGGGAAGGTGAAGACTGCATTCGTATGATTCTGTGTCTTTTATAAGGTGGGCTATGAGAGGTACTATGCAGTTTAAAAGACTGCAGTGATAATGGAGGAAGGAATAACAGCCACATAATGCTGTCCTGTACCATACTTTACGCAAAGTGTTAAACACGTACTTCACCCTGCAAAAAAAATTGAAAAACGTTTTACTGATTATTACAATTGCTGGGCTTTCTTTTTATACTCCTTTAAGAGAGTTGACATTCACACACCTGAAGTACTCTTATAAACAAAAATAATTGCTGCCAAGACATTAATACAACACCTCTGTGTATGTAAAACTCTCTCTTCCTCTTCAACTTAGGAAAGCAGAAAACATAGTTCCTGCAAAGAGGCATTGTACTTACTTTGAAGGTTCATGTATGCACTTTGTAATATGACATATTACACATTATAAGCAAATCATTCATTCAGTCTGAATGTGACACCATCACTGGCAAATAGAAATCTCAGTCACGAGTAAATAAACAATTGACTTCTACTGGAACATTCTACAGTCAAGTATACAAGGACAGTTACAAATATTTTTTTAAATATCAAGACATGCCCATTCCAACATCGTCTGTTATGCTGTCAGTTCAATCAGATATCTAAAGAACTGTTTCTGTGTCAGAACTGCTTTAATTAGGCATGATCATTTTATCAGACCTTCACAAATTTGGTTTTATAGTATCCTCTGTACATTGTTATAACACACTAAACAGTACACAGTTGCATAAAGTAATACATAAGAAAACAATGAATTATCGTCAATATTCTCTTAAACCTAGATCATATACTTTTTATCATGACTACACAGTCCTTTTACAGCCCTCCCCTTCTTACAAAATAGTGGCTCTCTACTCCACCCCCCTTCACAGACACCCACATACACACACAATCACGTGTGTGTGTGTGTGTGTGTGTGTGTGTGTGTGTGTGTGTGTGTGTGTGCGCGCGCATGTGCTCACTGGTACCATGCCTTTGTTCCATAAAATTTGAGGTGGAGGGCAAAAGAGGACCCACTTTTAAACTTGTTTTCCTATTATGAGAGTAATATGATAGTTTGACAGTCAGGAACAGTCCTGGCTAGCCAGGAGTAAATCACATGGTAATTCCCTTCCCTGCTTACATAAACCATTGTGAAGCTCCTGTTACAGCCAAACTCACAAAATCTAAAATCTATCTGAAAAAAACAAAACAAAACAAAAAAAAATAAATTAAAAAAACAGAAAACTCGCTCTGTATTTCTCACTTTTTCCTCAGATATTCTTCACTAGAAATTGAAGGTGAAGTTCAAATTTAAACTTTATTTCTCTATTTCTATTATGCTTCAGTAAGATGAAAACTGTGCGCATATATATATATATATATATATATATATATATATATATATATATATATATATATATATACACATATGTATATACACATACATACAGGTCGATACCATTCAGCACACCTTTACTTCTAAGCTATCACTGTCAAAAATCAGAAGGAAATCCAAAGATGACTGCATTTCTCTGGATGTAAATCACAGCTTCTTCTTTCAGATCAACACCAAGTTAAATTAACATTTATTCTTGTATGTACAGAAAGTAACAACCACCGTTACTACACAGTACCTGTGTAATACTGCTTCCAGACAGATGTTAGCTTTATTGAAACATCTACTATAAATGGATATAGTGGTCATTAAGGTAACATAGCAGTGTAGTCACCATAGCTGGGGATCATACACAGATCAAAGGACTCCCCCAGAACAGCCATAAACAATCATCTTCTGCTTCTCTGTAGTACCTCTGTCACTGTGTAATTACACTATAAGAACTGGGGTTTCCTCCTCAGGTCTCCTCTGTAAATGGACAGCATTCCCAGTATAGTCAATCTGGTTATGAAAATGACATAAAGAAATAAAGTTTTAGCTTTACAATATTCTCATCCTTCAACCATTTTATTACTTTTACTGGTGACATTCTATACATTTCCGATCTCATATAAACATTTGCAAAAAAAGCCATATGAGCAGACTGGGTGGTTAGTAACACAATGCCCTTAAATGCCCACAGTATTTTAAGTGTCTATCTGAGCAGATTCACTCATTTATCATAATAAGACTCACCATGGCGTACCTTATGCTAAACTTTGGGGACACTGTATGTGGCTGTTTCATTTTCAGGGGAGCTGTACTTTAAACAGGGAAACATGCATATTATATAGTCAATAGTGAATGTTATAAGCACATATAAATGACTTATAATTTATTTCATTAATCAAACTATATTATTTTATACCTATTTATTTTTCAAATATCTGAGATGGACCAAAATAATGAAAGCTGTTCAAATACTTTAATGAGAGTTCTTACACTTGCATTAAGATCTAAAAACCAAGTCAGTTTTAATGTTCTTTTGCATTTTCAGACATATCTCAGTCAAAAATGGTAAATGACTTATTTTGTAACTAGGGATGGGACACATTCTTATATGCCACTGAAAACAGTGCAAAATATTACATTATTTTAGCAATCAATTTTATAAATAAAACAGCAACACTAAAGTTTGCTTGTCAGGTTCTGTACATCCTAAATTCTGGTGTTTGAAAGGGAATGGTATTTTAATGGAAGCCAATATAATCTGAAAATGCCTAACAATGGCAGCTACCATACTGAAAATAAAAGACGTGTACATCAGAATATAGTTGTTTGAACCAATAAAAGTCAACAAATTTTCTTAGACATTAAGCATGTTCTCTATCATACCTTTATTTAAAGGCACTTGTAATAAATCATTCCCTGAATTACAACGAAATGAACAAGCACTTCGGTGACTGATTTGTGGTATGTTTGTAATTGTCTCTGTTTTAAACGTCTGTCACTATTTTTCCCCTGTAATGTGGCTATGTTGTGCATTTAACATCTTTATATAGATGTGGAGTAAAATACGTGTTGTCTTGTAACTCATTGGCTCTTATCTTTCAGTATAATGAAGTACCTTTCCATTTGCATCTTCAACAAACATCTGAACATCACTAAACAAAATATGTCTGTCAAAGCAAAGTTAACGGAAAATGTGCAATGAAAGATGTCCATCAAAGCAGTTAATTTTCTCAATAAATAACTGTAAAACATTTTGGATATGTTCATATATACTGTACATCTTGAGAATAAATTAACAGTCATGAAAATTTATCTGCATTTCTGTTTATTTAAAGAAAATTAAAATGAAGTGTTGCACTTATATTTAATAACAGTTGTGATTACTTCTTTAATATAGTTTTATATCTGCAGTCTTTTCTCATCCTATAAATAATAATGACTATAGGGTTTTGTGCTGAGTATTTCTTTGTAAGCCAGTGTGTGAAATCTGGTTATAAAACAAAAATGAACACACATGTGAAAAGGATAGCTTACTAGTTACTTGGAAGATAGAAATAGAAATTATACATATTGTAATTCCTGGTATACTTAGAAAGTTATCAGTTAGTGGTGGCTATGCAATGAAGTAGCTATGACCTATACAGAAGCAAACTATTCAAGAGGCAAATTACCAAGGCAGATACAGTCCATGTGTAGTGCCATAAGGGTAGGCTGCATGTGAAGTAATTTATCAAAGCAGAAGTCCTCATCCAACCTACTACCTTTCTTATGAGGGGAATCATGAAAGCAATAACTGCATTATGCAACACCTTAACTGCTTAGTACAGTGAAGACATAAGATAGCCATTTTGGTCTGTAGACTTTTTGTAAAATTATGTCTTTAGTATCACATTTAGACAAGAAAATTGCAAGAAGCAGGACAGCAAGCAAATCCTAGTGTTTTGATAGTTGTATACTATGCTGGCAAAAACTGCACAAGAAAACCAGGAGCTATGGGTAAATAAATTACTCAAGTTTTCTCTGGTGGGGCAGTTAAAAGGAAATATTTTGTTTCTCCAAGAGACAAATACAGTTTAACTCTGTATGAAGAAGGAAATCCCCCAAGAACTATTACTTTAAGTGTCAAAGGGAGTCAGTATAGACACTGAGGATGTGACACATTACAAAACTAAGCTGTATTGCATAGTATGGCAATGCAAATATCCACAAAGGACTTTGTGAGACATGGCCACTGTGCTTGTGAAATGAAAGTAAATGATGTCCTCCATCTTGGCCTCCATTAATGTGTATGAGTGATGGCAAAGGCAACTTATTCAGTCGATAGGTTGGATTGCAAAGATTATGGGCAGTTGAGATGGCATTACTGTCTCAGTCTACCAGGAGTACCATGCTTACTCAAAGAAATGTAGCAGTAGAAGGACAGAACTCAGTCATCACTGAAAGAATCATATGGGTAGGAAAGGCACATCACTGTTCCCACAGAATACTAATGTTACTACTGCAACACACCACACCAGGCCAATCCAACACAATGTGACTTAGAAATACCAAATGCAAATGAATCACATCACATAAACAAGGAGTCTGACAAGCTGCTGAGACAGTATAAAAGATACAGAGAACACAGGACCACTCACACACACACACATATTATACACACACACACACACACACACACATATATATATATATATATATATATATATATATATATATATATATATATGTATGTATATATGGGTTCCGTTCATAATTTTGAAATACTGCAATCCCAAATTTCAGTATTTTGAAATTATGACACCGAAGCCCTGAAATCCCGAAACACCAGAAGCATGAAATTCAAAATTCCAAAGTACGGAGATTTTGAATTAGCGTTTCTGGTGTTGCGGTGTGTGAATGATTAGGTGTTAGTTCGGGTATGTATGTCTGTATGTCTAAGTGTGTTGGTTAGGAACTTTAGTGTATGTCAGTGTCTGTTGTGACTGTGATGTGTGTGTGCGAGGGACTGTGAAATGTGTGGGTGTGAGTTACCTTTGTGTGCCTGATTGTGGGATCTCAGAGTTAGTATATATAAATAGGGGGATATGGTGGGTGCAGGGGGGCTTGCCCCCCTGCTTATATGTGGTCTAGGTTTGTCTGTGTGCTTGTGGGGGAAGTTGTGTGTATGTTTATGTGTGTGCTCTGTGTGTAGTGTAGGTTTGGGATTTTGAGTTTCGCGGTTATGGTTTTTTGGGATTTGAAGGTTTCGGCTATGTAATTTTGAAATACTGAAATTTGGAATTTCAGTATTTCGAGATTTCATACTGAACCCGTATATATATATATATATATATAGAGAGAGAGAGAGAGAGAGATTTTTATAGACATATATATATATATATATATATATATATATATATATATATATATATATATATACACACATATACATACACACATACTGAGAGAGAAAGAGTGAGACAGACAGAGATAGCAGTATAGTGCTCCCACTGACTGCTGTGGGAGATGAGGTGATATAATGTCAGGACACACTGAAGCGATGAGCCACACTTAAGCCACCCCGCCCCCCGGGAGATCTTGGAGAGAAGAAAAGAACAGATTAATGGTGTTGAAGTCAAACTCGCTGAGGATAAAATCTACATTGAAGCGATTTGTTGACCCCAAGGGATCAATGGGTCAGGAGAGGTGAGATTGAAGCTAATGACATTCAGGTTGATTCCAATGATATTTGATCCTGAAGGAACCTGTAGATTCTGAGGAGATATCAATGGTTGAATAAGTAAGTGGAAGTAGAAGCCAATAGTAGGAAGTAAACCCAACAAACCAACAGTCAGCCCTGAAGGCATGCATCATCCTCCAATGGGAAAAGGTTCAACAAAAATCCCAAACACATAATCAGCTAAGAAAGGGCAACATCTGGCAACTGAGGTCATAATACAGGAAGTCATCAACCTTATCCTACTCAGCAACAGCTCCTCGTAGTCCTGCAGAGTGGTGCTAGCAGCAGAGAAATGAAAAGAGTGACTGCTTCCAAGATTTAAGTATAATTTTTCTGTTACTACCTGTGCGACCGTCCTTCCTCGCCAAAAAGCGAGTTTAAACTGCTGATTTACTTGCTCTAAGCCTGTTTTCTGTGTTTTTACAATACCTGCACTTTTTAAAAGTTTGTTTATTTGCATTTAACTGTTGAGGCTGCCCACTCAAGTGCGCTAGCCTGTGTATTGAATTTGCTGTACTTCACCTGCTGTTTTTGTGAAAAAAAGAAAAAAAACAAAAGCATATCCTTGTTTCCCACCTTTCCTGACCTAGAATAGTCCCTTATACAAGCTTTGCTGTATTCTGGACTTTTGAATAGTTCCTGTGTTCCCCATTTCCTTACTTGGATAGAAGGAAGTTTCTTTGCTCACCAGTGGGAGTGGGGAGCCTTGAGCAGCCTATCTGTCCCTGAAGGAGTGACCTCAGCACAAGAATCTTGTAGTTAATTGGCCGCTTTGGGCCATTTCTAGCTCTTTAAAGTTCCCTGCATAAAAACCCGCTTTGGCGCGTTTTTTTTTTTCGCTTATCCTACCTAGCAACAGCTCCTCGTGGTCCTGCAAAGTGGTGCTAGCAGCAGAGAAACGAAAAGAGTGACTGCTTCCCAGATTTAAGTATAATTTTTCTGTTACTACCTGTGTGACCGTCCTTCCTCGCTGAAAATTGTGCGCATAGCGCAGCATCGGGCAGCGCCGGTTAATTGGGTTTAAACTATTCCCGGCTCCACAAAGTCTGCTCTTCACTTTTTCCTTTAGAACTGCTCTATCTCCCAAGTTAAACACTCTGCTTTCAATCTAAGGCCCTGCACTTGCCCAAATAAGCAATCTTACAATTTAGCACTAGTAAACTAAAAGCACTACATCCTCATTTACTCTCTATGATTACCTTGTCCCCTATTGGTCCTTTTGATTCAGTGATAAAGGAGTTCCCTATACTATTCTAGCATGTCCAAAGGTCAGCTAATGGTTTCCTCTCCAGTCCAGCTGGTGAATCTGGGAATCTTGAGGCAATGTTACAACTGTCTCATGTACACATACAACCCTCTCCTCCTCCAAACAGGTTCAAATATATGTGAGAGATGCAACCATATAGCCAAACTGGAGGCTGAGCTCTCGCAACTCAGAACTGGTGTAACCAGTCTGGAGGAGAAGGTAACCTCACACGACACAAATCCAGTCTCACATAGTCCTACCACAACAACAAACCAAACACATAAACACACAAAAACATACTTGGAGGCTCTAAATAAAAATCTGGCTAAGCAGCAGAGACCTCCAAAGCAGACATCCAAGCAAATGCTACCCCAAAACAAAACACGTGCAACACATAGCTCACAAAGTCAGTGTGCCAAACAGTCACAGCCCTTAAGGCTAAATAGCACACCTGATACACTCATAATAGGTGATTCTATAGTCAGACACACTGACGTCCCACTCACCAGGCTGAACAAAGAGAAGGTCACAGTGAGCTGCCTGTCGGGCGCTAGGATCCGCCACATAATGCAATCACTCAGGTCACTCCAAAGCAAGTACAAATATGACTCAGTCATTGTCCATGCTGGTGTGAATGACCTGAGACGTACCTCCCTCAACTACATGAAAAGAAACATAGAGGAGCTCTCTGATCATGTAGTTCAGGCCGGTATGACCCTGACCTTGAGCAGCATCTTACTCTCACCTAGAATGATGCTACAGTATAAAGACAAAATTATTGATTTTAACAATTGGCTAAAATTTTGGTGTCATTCAAAAGGGATCCAGTGTCTGTCAGCCTGGGATGACATGCTCGACAAGCCACATTGCTTCACTAGGGACGGCTTGCACCTGTCACCCCTGGGCTTTCGGATATTGGTGAAGGCTCTTGCCACCCCCATAGTGCCTTTTTTAGGCAAGGCTCAAAAGACAAACCCACCTCCACAGACAACACAATGAATAAGAAACTAAGGGTAATGCTGCTAAACGCCAGAAGTCTAAACCTCAAGATGCATGCACTCAAAGCCCTCCTCATTATGGAGAACATCGATATCTGTGCAGTGACAGAAACCTGGTTCAAGGCTCCAGAGAGCACCCCAGCACTACCAGGCTATACCTCATATCATGCTTTTCGGCCCCAAAACTCGGACCGAACCACAAAAGGAGAGGAGTATCCATATTTATCAAAGATACCCACACCTCCAGATTAGTGGCATCGCACGAAGCATCGGAGACCATCCATGTGTAACTAACAGTGGGCAAAATTGCTTTTCAGTTTGTAGCATGTTACAGACCACCCTCTCAAAATCAGGAATCCCACTCGGCTTTCCGGAAAACACTGGAGAATATGAAGATCTCTCCAAACACCATTATATTGGGTGACTTCAACTACCCAAACATAGACTGGGAGCATTACTCAAGCCCCAACACCCTAGCCCAAAGGTTCCTGGAATTTATAAACTCAAATGCTATGGAACAACTTGTCACCACTCCCACAAGAGGGGAAAACATACTTGACCTGATCATTACCAACATGGGGACTCTATGCTCCATACCAGTGGTATACCCCTCATTGGTGAGATCAGACCATAAATTAATCTCACTGGATATCCACATCCCGACCCCTACCCCAGCCCAGAAAACCACAGTGAAAAACTTCTCAAAAGCGAACTTCACACGTCTCAAAACCGAGGTGGAATCCTTCAATTCCCCGGGGCCAGTGGAAACTACGGCCCAGACTGCAGACTCCTATATAAATGCATTCTATGGACACCTCCAGGAATGCATGGATCATGCTATCCCAAACAAAACCAAGACCCAATCTTCCAAAGGCAGGCATCCAGTCTGGTGGACCCCAGCCATAAATAAGCTGTACAACAGAAGGAGGAAGCTACTACATGATAGAGCAAAATCCCTAAAAGAGAAGGCATCTCTGATCAGTACTAGCAAAAAACTACGATCCTTCATAAAATCCTCCAAGGCCAGCTTTGAGAGGAAAATTGCACAGGACACTAAAGATAATCACAAGGCTTTTTTTAGTTATGTTAGGAACCTGGGATGCAACTCCCAGATATGCTCAGAGTTGATCCAAAATGACAAAAAATACACTGAACCCACAGACATCGCCAACATCCTGGCAGACAGGTTTAGTGCAAACTCCCCCCCCAAAAGAGCAAATATCTATCCCAGCAGAGTCCTGCCTCCCTAACATCTCAGATGCTCAGGTGAAAGCTGCCCTCTCCAAAGCAAAAAACATTGCATCAATGGGACCAGACGTTGTCCCGGGTTGCGTCCTACATGAACTCCAAGCAGAACTAAACCCTCACGTAAAACTGCTGTACAATCTCAGCCTTACTACAGGATATGTACCCAGAGAATGGTGTACAGCAACAGTGGTCCCAGTCCACAAAGGTGGTGCCTCTACGGACCCTGGAAACTATCGCCCCATAAGCCTGACTAGCCTAGCCTGCAAGGCTATGGAAATGATCATCATGGAACTCATAAGCAAAGACACTGGGGACCTACAGACACTAGATCCTACCCAATTCGGCTTTGTCAAGGGCAGATCCTGCCTCTTGAACCTGGTCGACTTCTCTGAAACAGTCACCAAGGCCATAGATGAAGGGAAGGTAGTCCACATAGCCTACCTGGACCTCGCAAAAGCATTTGACACAGTACCTCACTCAGGCATCATAGATAAGCTATCCAGCTTAAATATAAACCCCTACGTCACAAGATGGGTTGCAAACTGGCTCAAAGACAGAACCCACAGAGTCAGAATTGCTGGAGCCATGTCAGACTCGAAACCAGTTACAAGTGATGTCCCACAAGGCTTAGTCCTGGGACCTCTCTTGTTCGGTATATATTTTTCCGAGGTACAGGCTAACATGGGAGGACTGTGGCTGACCAAGTTCGCAGATGACTGCAAACTGGGCGCCATAATTGACTCTCCAGCTGACATGAGCATTCTTCAAAAAGGTCTCACAGAGATGGATAACTGGTGCCAGAGCCATGGCCTAAAGCTAAATGCCAAAAAGTGTATAGTCATACCCTTTAGCAAAAACAAAGTGCCCACAAATTACCACATAGGTGGTAACCCATTAAGTACGGAGGAAGCAATTAGGGACCTGGGAACCCAAGTTGATAGTAATCTCTCCTTCAACAACCACATTGCCAAAGTGGTTAGAAAGACCTTCTATATAGCCCACCTTATCATGAAAGGATTCACATCTAGATCAAGGGAGGTCATCATGCCCCTTTATTCATCCCTCATCTGGCCCATAATAGAATATAATGCCCTATTTGGGATGTACCTTACCCGACACCTGCAGCAACTAAAAAGACCCCAAAAGTACCTCACAAAGTGGATCAAGGGACTCAAACAGATGCCATATGCTGCTCGGTTAAAGAAACTCCAGCTCTATTCAGTTGCATATCACCTACTTAGAGGCGATCTATGCCTGACATATAAAGCTATGTCCAACCCAGAATTAATGGACATGCTCCACCTCAAAAAATCCAAATCCCTTAGAGCCATGCGCTCGAGGGACTTGAACCTCAGCACAGAAATAAATAGGACATGCTGGAGGGACAGCTTCATAACCCAGAGGCTCCCTTCACTCTGACATAGAATCCCAGTCCATGTCAGGCAGAGCCCCTCACTGACTCTCTTCAAGAGGAATCTTGATAAGTGGATGAGGGATCGTAGGTTTACCCCGGGGATTACTTCTGTGTCACTACTAGATAGAGGCACAGTAAACTAACCTTAAAAAGGGCACAGTAAACTCAAAATCAAAAGGTGGCGAAAGCCAATTACACCCTGGCTAGGCTTATAAATGCCCCAGGGCAGATAGCCTAGTATGAACCTATGAACCTATGAACCTATGAACCTAAGGAAGGGATTGAGACTGAAGCCCTAATAATGTCAAAAGACAGAACCAAAGTCAAGTAAAAATAATAAAACTGCTACCAGAATTAATATAGAAGTACCAAGAGGACCAGGAGTGAACCACTGACTAGAAAACATCAACAGAGGAAAAAAAGTACATACTCAGTATTGATCCTTATGCTTGAAGGATTACAGAGAACAGCCAAGACAGTCATTGCCTGAAAGCTATAGAAATGAATGAACAGAACTGTACTGAAAATTAGACTAGCATGTTTGGGAAATCACAGTCCAAACAGCTGTAGAACCTGAACCTGCAGAAACATACATAAAGCAAACTGGGCGAGTACAGAATAACTCAAACATCCTTAATTGGCTAGGCTTATATAGGCCAAGGTGACCAACAGTCCCATTTTTTCCAGGACAGTCCCAGTTTGGAAGTCTCTGACCTGGAATCCCAAACATTGTCTTTGGGGCACAAAAATGTCTCAGTTTAGACTGCTCAGTCTGAATGGTGACTTGGCTTGTCAGTCCCCCTGCTTTCCCATCTTAAGCAGCTCTGGGGACTTTGCGATTTTTTGGGGATGCCATTGGGTATGGGGTAAGATCGGATGCCTTTGCCCTAGCAGGAGCCTTCCAGACCTGGCTGCCATCAGTCAGTCCCTCCAGCTTCCATCATGGGGGGTTCTGCTTGACCCCACTCACCCAGGCAGAACCTCTCCAGGCCCTACAATCATCTGCTTGGCACTCTCGTACTGACTTCTGTCAGGGCCAAACCCTACACTCCCTCCCCTTTGACCTGGTCAAGAGATCTTCCCCAGCCATGGTCCCCTATGTCAGGGGACTCTGCTGCCTGCATGTCTCCTGCAGGTTGACAAATCATGCTGGATCACTCATGCCCTTGGACCGTGTCAGGTGAGCTTCTCTCCGATCCCATCCGCTCCTCCGGAGCTCCCACCCCGGCCGC
This sequence comes from Protopterus annectens, assembly GCF_019279795.1. Taxonomy (NCBI): domain Eukaryota; kingdom Metazoa; phylum Chordata; order Ceratodontiformes; family Protopteridae; genus Protopterus; species Protopterus annectens. Next base: position 1,393,263,202 of record NC_056728.1, read on the forward strand.
TGAGGGGCAGATCCAATTTCATGAAGGCTTCAGAGTCCCCCTGCTTTCCCATCCAGAGCAGCTCTGGGGACGTTGAGATTTTTCAAGGATACTGTCGGTTATGGGGTGAAGTTGGATGCCTTTGCCCTGGCAGGAGCTCTCCAGGCCCCTCTGCCATCCACCCTGGTGGTTCCTCAAGGACTTCCATCATGGGGAGCTCTGCCTGACCCCACGCACCCAAGCAGGAGCTCTCAAGGCCCCACCACTGTCCACCAGTTGCTCTCTTAAGGACTTCCATCATGGGGGGGTTGTGCCTGACCCCACTCACCCAGGCAGGAGCTTTCAATGCCCCACTGCTGTCAGCCATAGTGCTTCCTTAAGGACTTCAATTGTGGGGAGCTCCGCCTGACCCCCCTCACCCAGGAAGGAACCCGCTCAGCCCTGCCACTATCTGCCTCTCCCCCCTTCCAGACGTCCATCCCAGAGGAAGCATGGATGGGTTCCTACCTCCTCACCCAGGTGAGAGCTGTCCTGTACCAGTCACTTTCCACCTCTCTCTCCCTTCCATACTTCCATCAGGACTGACTCCGTCTGGGGTTCCACTTCTACCCAGGACAGAGAGCTCTTTTATAGGGTTACATATCTCCTAACTGCTGACAAATCGTGCAGTGTCATGCATGCTTTTGGAGTCTCCCGGGGGATCTTTCCAGCCTCATGGAACACTGCTGGACCATGAAGCCTCACACAGTCCCTCATCCAGACTTCTGTGACACCGGTTCTCCACTTTGCCTTGCACCTAGGACTTTCAAACTCACAGGGAAGATGTCCCTGGGTCCCCTCAATTCTGCACTTTTTGCAGCACACCTCAGTCTCTTACCCTCATGGTGCCAGGCGCTGACAAATGTGCATCACTTCAAGCCTCCTGACATGTGGCCTCTTGCCTCCTGTGTGGTGCTATTCACAGAGTGGCATCCCCACAGTGCCTGGTAAAGGAGGGGAGGCCAACCTGCCTGCTCCGGTGCAAGATGACATGGCTGCCCTATCTCCACTTCCATGGGGGCTGGGAGAATGGGATTGCAGACCTGGTTTCCCGGGGCAGCCCTCGGGTGTCTCAGTTTAGGTCCTGTAACAAAATTGTTACCCTGATATAGGCCCTAGGGCCAATAGCCTAGTACCTACCTATGAACCTATGTTGAATACACGCTTGTTATGGAGTTTAAATTAAAAAATTTGTGACTTAGGTTTTCTAAAAAAGTAAACTCAGCAAACAAGCTAGTGATTAAAATATGCACTGTGGAACAAAAGAACATGAGTAAAGAATATCAAGCATCCTGATGTATGAAAACTGACAATGCTCTAACAGATAAATCAATTAGTACAAAACCATTAGAAACAAGTGTATCTTCTGTGCCTTGCGGTGTCTCACTGAAAGTGTGATCTATTATGTCAGACCATTGTGACATCATGGAACATGATGTTTCAAAGGCCAAGGTCTGTTAATGGACTCACATCTTACTGTCCAAGATGATAACAACAAAAGCCATTATGGAAGCCAGTGTTTTTATGCTGTTAACAAAAGTGTTAACAGGCATGGCAGTCTAAAGGGAAATGTCACTGAAGGCAAGGACTGAACACAGCATATATCTGTTTAAATTTTATATTTGTTTGATGAGGGGACACATTGTTAAACAGTATTCAAGTTAAAATTTGTAGATTTATCATATGCCTGCAAGTTTGTGTATCAGCTGAGTTGGAATCTGACTGGACAATGGTGGCCATTCTCCTAGGTCAAGGCTAGGGAGCTGTGGTATAGTGCCCCCTAGTGACTGCTGTGGGACTTCTGGAGTTGTAGCATTGGGGCATAGAGAGAGAGGAGGATCCACACCTGCCTTCTGTGGGGAAGGCCATTCCTCTTTTCGATAGAAAGGGACAACCGTAGAAAGGAAGGCAGGGATGTTGGCCTTTCAAGTGTTAGAGGGAAAATACCTGGAGAAGCTCATAGGCTAAGGTCTTTAGGAGAGAAAAAGACATTTGTCCCTTTGGTAGAGGGACTTGGAAGCCAAGACTAAGGAAACTATGAAAAATGGGGACTGAAGTGGAGATGCAAACAATGTCCTACAAAGGAGTCACAAGTACTGTGGAACTTGTATGAGATATTGTAAGCAGTGAACTATATTCAGAGTTGAAAACTGATGAACAGACCAACCATCAAAATGAAACAAACAGAACCCATGTCAGCAGCTAGCAGAAACATCTAGTACACAATGCAATATATGTTGCCAGCAGCCAATAAACTGTTACACAGAAGGAGAAAAGTCTGTATGACCAAATTGTCGTTTATTCCACAAACTTCACAAAGTTTAGCGCTTTCATTCGCAATCGAACTTCCTCAGAACTCATTTAATAAAAAAACTCAAACCAATTTAAATACCATCCCAATCCAACAATTTAAAAATCACGTCTTTTCTACCAATAAAAACATTGAAACTTCATTTAAAATTCAATTGTTCTATCTTTAACACAGGGAGCAGGGATAAAGTATCATTCAACCATGGGTGGTGAGTTGCATTTAAAACAATTTACCACTTTAATTCTCCCATATCAAGATGTTCATTGACCATGCTCCCTTGTATATCTTTCATTACCTTTTCCACCACCATGAATTTAAAACTGTGGGAAAGATTTTTACTAATGTGTCTATATAAAGCATCGTTTTGCTTACAATTTTTAATATCAGAAAAATGTTCATAGATATGGTCACGTAACCTTCTCTTTGTCTTACCTATGTAAAAACTTGAACATTGATTGCACATAGCAATATAGACCACATTTTTCATATAACAGTTAAATCTCCCCTTCACATAATATGCAACATTCCTTACTATAAAATCATCACTACACATTATACCTGGACACTGGGAACATGAGCCACATTTTTTAGTGCCATTATTTTGCATACTATTAAAATTCTGAGTGTGCTTTCCTTCCAACTTTTGTTTCAATGACACCCCTTTTCTAAATACAAAGGTTGGTTTGCTACCCATTTTTTCTAAAATCATACCATACACATCTATGTCACTAGCAATAATGCACCATTTTTTTCTATTATGTTCCTTATGCTCTTACTATCCAGGCTATATGTAAGAGTGCCACTCATACTGTTATCCCTCTCTATTTTATTACTAACCATGGTGGCGGAACCGCCAGTGCTTAAAAGTGTTGAAAATACACCGTTCCGTCTTTTTCTCACAACCTCATCCTTTAATTCTACAAAAAATTCTGATGGATAACCTCTTTTTTCAAACATATCCACAACTTTATCACATTCCCTTGTAAAAGACTCCATATCAGAGATCATCCGAGCCATCCTCACCAGCTGGCCCTTCACAACTGCCTTCTTTTGATATTTTGGGTGCCAGCTGGTGAAGTGCAAATAAGTATTAGAAAAGATAGGTTTACTATAAACATTAGACACAAACCTACGCCTTATTCTATCCTTAGTTAATTCAATGTCTAAATAATGAATACACTCACTACTGAAGTGAGTGGAAAAAGACAAAAAATCAACACTCTTGTCTAAATAGTCAAGGAATTGTTCCAACCCTTCAATGGTGTCATTCCATAAAAGAAAGATATCATCCAAAAATCTGATATAGATCCTCCAAGATTTTACATAGGGGGTATTTAGGATGAATCTATCTTCCCACTCTGCCATTACATTGTTGGCAAACATGGGGGCGCATGCCGCCCCCATTGCCACGCCTGTAACTTGCCTATATAACTGGCCTTCAAAGTGTATGTAATTATGTTTAAGGACCATTTCCATCAAACTGACCATTGCATTTATCCTCCAGTTAATCATATTGAACCGTTTAGTTACTTGCTGCTCAAAAAATTCTAAACCCTCCCTATGGGGGATGACAGAAAAAAGGTTCTTAACATCAATGGTGACAAAAATGCCTTCCGAACTAAATGGTATCTCACTCATCTTGGACAAAAAGTCCCATGAATCTCTACATATTTGTTTAATGAGACCCACACCGTTTTTCAAGTTGAGATCCAAAAAACTGGCAATAGAACTTGTCTTGGACCTACCCCCATCCACAATAGGTCTAAAAGGGGGGGTTTCTATATCAGAATGTATTTTCGGTATTCCGAATATTTGGGCTATTTTTGGTTTATCATTCAACATATATTTATATTCATCATTTGAAATATGCCCATCAATAACCATGTCTAACAATGTCTTATCTATCTTGGCATATGCAATGTTAATTTCACAAACTGACATTTCCTCATAGGTGTCTGTAACTAACAATTGGTTCATTCTATTCAAGTAATCGATTTTATCCATTACAATCAAACCACCCCCCCCCATATCTGGTTTCATCACCATATGGTGTAGTCATCACATACATCTTTCAATAGTTCTTTCTCTTCAATATTTAAATTGGCAAATTCACATTCACTTTTTCTGCCCAAAGCATTTCGTATGTCAACCTCACAAACCTTCTCAAACTGTTGGATGACGCCATGTAAAGGGGGGTTGAAAACACTGGGTTTGTACAACACATTATTACCCCTGGCATTATTTGCCATAATTAAATTAAGGTTCAATTTACGACAATACAACTTAAGATCAATTATACCTTCTACAACATTTGTTCTCTTCGCAGGAACAAAAGATAGTCCCTTAGAGAGTACATTTGCATGTTTTACAGTAAATCTTTTTTGTGAATAGTTAAATAACTTAAAGTCTCCTTCATTGTTGAAAACAGTGGTATACGATAAATGACTGCAGCCTAATTCGCTGCCAACACTAACCAGTTCATTTACCTCAATACCACTGTTTCTGTTTCTTGGTTTCACTCCCTCCCATTGGTATTGATCTTCCTGACCATTCGCATATCTCTCTTTCTCTCTGTTCAGGATTCGCTCGGACCTGCAAATCCCACCATTCTCTAAAGGGACCTCTTGACCATTTATACTGTTTCCTGGGACAGAATTTTCATTTCCTGTGTTTTGGGGAGGTACTTGCCTTCCTCCATTATTGAAATTCCTTTTACTGTCACCATGGAAACCGGGCGGCTATGGATAAGCTCTATTATTGGAGTATTGCTCCAAGTCTCTATTTAGCTTTCACATATTATTTTGAAACAACTTATTACACTGTTGTTCAATTTTTAGAAACAAGTTGTACTTGGTCTCATAGTTAAAAAATAATAAGTCAGTACGTATTTTTTTGTCCAGCTCATCAATAGATTTGGATAAGGTTTCAATCTCCAAACTACGGTATTTCACCATAATTTTCAACATATGACAACCAGTTTTGTCAAATAATGCATACAATTCGGCCAGCATATCGGGCTTATTCTCAACCCCATTTGGGAACCGCCATAACCTAAGACCTTTCGGAATACATTTCAGCCGAATACATTCTGCCAAATACACATTCTCAGCTTGCAGTCTCATATTGAAACAATTTATGTAAAGACTTTAGCATATCGGCTAAACATTGCGCTTGTTCACCAGAATCCACACCCCTACTTTCCGTACTTGCCTCCGCTTGCCCTTTGATAACAAATTTATTCAATTTCCATTCATCTAGTATTGGCAGGCTGCTGCAATTTAACCCACTTACATGTTCTTTTTGACTCACCTGTGTCAACGGCAACCCCAAAATGGATATTGGGGATTCCACCACGCCTGTAGTGCTGGCCACCAGTTGAGACATTTGTTTATTAATCAAATTCACTTGCTCAAAAAGCCTAGTTAAAACAACACCACCCTGGGTGTTAATAATGTCCATAGAGCTGCGCAACCTGGGTGAAGACATTGAACCGACACTAAAAACTGATAAACAGACCAACCATCCAAATGAAACAAACAGAACCCATGTCAGCAGCTAGTAGAAACAGCTAGTACACAATGCAATAGATGTTGCCAGCAGCCAATAAACTGTTACACAGAAGGAAAAAAGTCCATATGATCAAATTGTCGTTTATTCCACAAACTTCACAGAGTTTAGCGCTTTCATTCGCAATCAAACTTCCTCAGAACTCATTTAATAAAATACTGAAACCAATTTAAATACCATCCTAATCCAACAATTTAAAAATCACATCTTTTTCTACCAATAAAAACACTGAAACTTCATTTAAAATTCAATTGTTTTAACTTTAACACAGGGAGCAGGGATAAAGTATCATTCAACCTTGGGTGGTGAGTTGCATTTAAAACAATTTGCCACTTTAATTCTACCATATCAAGATGTTCCTCGACCACACTTCCTTGTACATCTTTCACTACCTTTTCCACCACCATGAATTTAAAACTGTGGGAAAGATTTTTACTAATGTGTCTATATAAAGCATTGTTTTGCTTACAATTTTTAATATCAGAAAAATGTTCATACATACGGTCACATAATCTTCTCTTCATCTTACCTATGTAAAAACTTGAACATTGATTGCACATAGCAATATAGACCACATTTTTCATATAACAGTTAAATCTCCCCTTCACATAATATGCAACATTCCTTACTATAAAATCATCACTACACATTATACCTGGACACTGAGAACATGAGCCACATTTTTTAGTGCCATTATTTTGCATACTATTAAAATTCTGAGTGTGCTTTCCTTCCAACTTTTGTTTCAACGACACCCCTTTTCTAAATACAAAGGTTGGTTTACTACATTGTTCCGACAGAATACTAATGTCACTTCCCCAACACACCACACCAGGCCAAACCAACACAATGTGTCTTAAAAATACCAAATGCAAATGAATCACATGACATAAACAAGGAGTCTGACAAGCTGCTGAGACAGTATAAAAGATACAGAGAACACAGGACCATATATATATATATATATATATATATATATATATATATATATATATATATATATATAATGTATATATGGGTTCCGTTCATAATTTTGAAATACTGAAATCCCAAATTTCAGTATTTTGAAATTATAACATCGAAGCCTTGAAATCCCAAAACACCAGAAGCGCGAAATTCAAAATTCCGAAGTACAGAGATTTTGAATTAGCGGTTCTGGTGTTGCGGTGTGTGAATGGTTAGGTGTTAGTTCGGGTATGCATGTATGTATGTGTAAGTGTGTTGGTTAGGGGCTTTAGTGTATGTCAGTGTCTGTTGTGACTGAGATGTGTGTGTGCGAGAGACTGTGAAATGTGTGGGTGTGAGTTATCTATGTGTGTCTGATTGTGCGATCTCTGTGTTAGTATATATAAGTAGAGGGGTGCAGGGGAGCTTGCCCCCCTGCTTATATGTGGTCTAGGTTTGTCTGTGTGCTTGTGGGGGGAAGTTGTGTGTATGTTTATGTGTGTGCTCTGTGTGTAGTATAGGTTCGGGATTTTGAGTTTTGCGATTATGGGTTTTTGGGATTTAAAGGTTTCGGCTATGTAATTTTGAAATACTGAAATTCGGGATTTCAGTATTTCGAGATTTCATAGTGAACCCATATAGATATATATATATATATATATATATATATATATATATATATATATATATATATATATATATATATATATATATATATGTATATATAGGTTCATAGGTTCATACTAGGCTATCTGCCCTGGGGCAATTATAAGCCTAGCCCGATTCTGTATGGCTTACACCACCCTTTGATTTGAGTATACTGTGCCCTTTTTAAGGTTTAGTTTACTGTGCCTCTGTCTAATAGTGACACGGGAGTAATCCCTGGGACAAACCTACGATCCCCCATCAACCTATCGAGATTCTTCTTGAAGAGATTCAGTGAGGTGCTCTGCCTCACATGAAATGGAATTCTATTCCAGAGCGAAGGGAGCCTCTAGGTTATCAACCTGTCCCTCCAGCAAGTTCTATTTATTTCTGTGCTGAGGTTCAAGTCCCTCGAGCATGTGGCTCTAAGGGATTTAGATTTACTGAGGTGGAGCATGTCCATTAATTCTGGATTTGACATAGCTTTGTTTGTCAGGCATAGATCGCCTCGAAGTAGGCGGTATGCAACTGAGTAGAGCTGGAGTTTTTTTAACCGAGCAGCATATGGCATCTGTTTGAGACCCTTGATCCTCTTGGTGAGATACTTTTGGGGTCTCTCTAATTGCTGCAGGTGTCGGGTAAGGTACATCCCAAAAGGGCATTGTATTCTATGATGGGCCTGATGAGGGATGAATAAAGGGGCACGATTACCTCTCTTGTTCTAGATGTGAAACCCTTCGTGATGAGGTGGGCTATGTAGAAGGTCTTTCTAACCACTTTGGCAATGTGGTTTTCAAAGGAGAGATTGCTATCAACTTGGGTCCCCAGGTCCCTAATAACTTTCTCTACTTAATGGGTTTCCACCTATGTGGTAATTTGTGGGCACATTGTTTTTGCCAAAGGGTATGACTATACATTTTTTGGCATTTAGCTTTAAACCATGGCGCTGGCACCAGTTATCTGTCTCTGTGAGACCTTTTTGAAGGATGTTTGTGTCAGCTGGAGAGTCGATTATGGCGCTAGTTTGCAGTCATCTGCAAACTTGGTGAGCCATAGTCCTTCCACGTTTGCCTGTACCTCGGAAAAGTATATACCGAACAAGAGTGGTCTCAGGACAGAACCCTGTGGGACGCCACTTGTGACCGGTTTCGAGTCTGACATGGCTCCAGCAACTCTCACTCTGTGGGTTCTGTCTTTGAGCCAGTTTGCGACCCATCTTGTGACATAGGGGTTTATATTTAAGCTGGATAGCTTATCTATGATGCCCAAGTGGGGTATTGTGTCAAATGCCTTTGCAAGGTCCAGATAGGCTGTGTGGACTACCTTCCTTTCATCTATGGCTTTGGTGACTGTTTCGAAGAAGTCAACCAGGTTCAAAAGGCAGGATCTGCCCTTGACAAAGCCGAACTGGGTAGGATCTAGTGTCTGTAGGTCCCAATGTCTTTGTTTATGAGCTCCATGATGATCCTCTCCATAGCCTTGCAGACTAAGCTAGTCAGGCTTATGGGGCAATAGTTTCCAGGGTCCGTAGAGGCTCCACCTTTGTGGAGTGGGACCACTGTTGCTGTACACCATTCTGTGGGCACATATCCTGTAGTGAGGCTGAGATTGTATAGCTGTTTTATTTGAGGGATTAGTTCCTCTTGGAGTTCATGTAGGATGCAACCTGGGGCGCCATCTGGTCCCATGGAAGCAATGTTTTTTGCTTAGGAGAGGGCAGCCTTCACCTGAGTATCAGAGATGTTTGGGAGGCAGCCCTCTGCCAGGATAGATACTTGCTCTTTTGGGGGGGAGGGGTGGAGAAGTTTGCACTGAACCTGTCTGCCAGGATATTGGCGATGTCTGTGGGTTCAGTGTATTTTTTGTCATTTAGAATCAACTCAGAACAAGTCTGGGAATTGCATCCCAGGTTCCTAACATAACTGAAAAAAGCCTTATGATTGTCTTTGGTGTCCTGTGCAATTTTTCTCTCGAAGCTGGCCTTGGAGGATTTTATGAGGGATCGTAATTTTTTGCTGGTACTGATCACAGATGCCTTCCCTATTAAAGATTTTGCTCTATCATGTAGTAGCTTCCTCCTTCTGTTGTACAGTTTATTTATGGCAGGGTTCCACCAGACTGGACGCCTGCCTTTGGATGATTGGGTCTTGGTTTTGTTTGGGATAGCATGATCCATGCATTCCTGGAGATGTCCGTAGAATGCGTTTA